>NC_046604.1:1627614-1927614 GCF_011750605.1 Drosophila busckii
ACAATTTGTTGTCGAGCGCAAATTATAGCGCTGCGAGTCAAAGCGGTAATTACTATTTTATGTAAGTGCGCGGGTTGCTCAAGTAATTCAAATTAAATGTGCTGCATTTGATTGTCTAACAGCAAATATAAATTTATTACCTCTGCCAAATGTCAAATTAATTGCTGCAATACCAAACCTTACAGTCTGCCCTCGCTGGCTAGAGTGCAGTTAATAAATTGCTGGGCAGCAGTAGCAACAGCACTGTGCACCAGTGCTGCCAGAATCTGCTAAGCTAAAATTGCTAGATTTGGTAAAAATAGTTGCTAAAAGTTTAACTAGTCTGCGATATTTTTGTTGCTTTGGCTTATCATAATAGTAGCTAGAAACAAGCTAAAATGAAAAGTTTTGAAGCGATATATTTCAAACAATAGCAAACTACGAATTTTTCGCTGTGATATAAAATATGTCTTGTCTTTTTAAACTTGTACGCACATACAAAAATCAAAGAGGCCGCCAATGTAATTTAAGGCAGCGCCGCCATCTTGGTTTTCACGCTCTCAGATGTCAAAGCGCTCTGAGCGAATAAAGGCATGAAGCGAAGCCTACTTTGGCAAGTAAAACAAAGACAGCAAGAGCTGTATACGATCAGCTGCTTATCTGTTCTTACACATGCGCACTTCCGAAACTCAAAGAGGCCGCCAACCAGTGTTGCCAGAATCTCCTAAGCAAACAAAATTGCTAGAAGCTGAGTTAAGTACAAGTTCCGATGTCTATTTAATCGTAAATAAAAAATATCTTCTCTTTTAAATGGTTGCTAAATTTGCTAATTTGTAGCTAATAGCATGGCAAATCTTCTTGACTGTTGCCAGAATTAGCAACTTAATTGCTAAACTGGCAGCACTGCTGAGCACTTTCGCTTTCAGTTAACTAATGCGAGAGGCGATAATCGAATTGGTGCTTGCCAGCGCTACAACAAATTATGCCAAGTGTGGCAGCTGTCATAATTTATTGGCTGAGCGCAATTAAAACATGCACATGGCATAATTTAGCGGCGTTAAAACTGTCGCAGGATCAACAGTCCACACACACACAGGCTAACACACATGTGAGCATAAATTGCAAACAGAAGCTGGGTCAACAAAATGGTCGAGGTGATAATTTGCAATTAGGTTTTGGGAGCTGTGGCAAAAAACGTGCTTGCACTCATACAAATTGCAGCTAAATTTTCAACGGTTGCAAGCCCTGTGGCTGTGGCCTTGTTGGTCAGCCACGTTAACAGAGCCAGAGCCAGAGCCAGAGCTATGGCCAGCGCGACAAATCGTTTGACTATGCTGGTCGTGTGTCGACGCCTATGCCTCTGTGTTTTGGCCCTGTCTTTAAACAGTTTTTTGGCCGACGTCATTACGTTAAATATTTTATGCGCCATTAAAAGTTTTTCTGCAAATTTTATGGCCGCTTTGCATATAAACATAATAAAAAGGAGTGTACCCAGAGCCGCCGCGCGGCAAGTTGGCGCTGCCTTCGACGCTGACGCTGACGCTGTGTCACGACTTGTGCAAATGACTGAGCCATCACCCAGGCAGCTCATAAAATATGCTTATATGCACACAAGCGTCTACCAATACATATGCATACTTCAATATACTTGTATATGTCTATTCAAAGTATTTTTGCCGACAACAAAGCGAAATGTTCAAAGTTTTCTTGAGTAGAAAAGAAGGCACGCAAGCCACGAAATAAGCACATCAAGCATATAACGGAAGCTGTCGATGGCTTTGTAACATTGTCAAAGCCAATAAACGCTTACAATAACAGTTCCAGGGCAGCAGCAACAATGAGGCCATGCAGAGCCCAATTGGTTGGCTAATATAATACACATGATGTGCTATTGTGTTGTGTGTTGCAAACTTATTTTAATGTTTGGCAGCCGAACAGACACAAATTAATTAAGCTGCTGTCAGATGTCAGCTGCCAGCTGTGTGGCAAAGTTTATTGTTTAAAATTCAAGTGTATTTCGCATTCGGCTTGTGCTTAATGTCATAAAAATTATTTTATATGCGTTTTGTTTGACGCCTTAAAAAAGTCAAAGATCTAACGCTAATTTTAAGCGCCTCTTAGGCTTACCACACACACCCATACACATGCCCCCATGCTGTGTGTTGAATTTCAATGCATACTCTTAGGCTCTACAATGCGGGACAGCAAAATAACATTCGTTTACCATTTCACATTTCACAAGGCCATCAGCTATACTTTTTTTTTTTGAAGTAGCTGTCTATGAGTTGTGGGGGAGATGCTGCTTAGGGCGGGTTGGTGCCTCACTAGGAATCACATGCGATTGGCATTTGACGCCAAAAATGCTGACGATGACGAGTTTTCTTGCTGCTGAGTTTTTTGTTTCAATTTTTGTTTGCTTGCTTTTGTTTTTTGCAGCACTTGCAAGTGGATTTATTTTGCAATGCCCCAACGGAATTTTAATGGATCGCTGACGCACCGCAGCTCTCCGCGCACGTGTCCTTAAAGCAGGCGCCTGTTTAAAATTTCACTCATGCGATGGCGCTGACGCTGGCGCTGGCGACTAAGGCGACTGCCGGCATTGCGTGAGCATTTGCGCTGCGTTCATTTCTTTTGTCGCGACATGTCGCAACGCGTCTCGTCTTGTTACGACTTGTTTCGTCTCCTTTTTGTGTGTGTGGCCTACGCTCGTCAGCATTTTGCAGCTGCTCGTGTTTGCTTTTTGTTAATTCGGCGCGGCGCTTCCTGTTTTTATTTTTTTTATTTACATTTCACTTTGGGCGCATAAAATGCTAAATTTAATTAGTCGTCTAGGTAAAAATGACATTTGAAATTACAAACAAAAAGAGCACTTGACAAAACTTCAGCTTGTTGGGAATGCTCTTCTAAAATTAATAAGCTAAAACGTTATTTTCATATCAAAAATTTACAAGTATTGAGTAAAGCAATAAATAACAAAGTTTAAAAAATTATAATTAAATTTAATTTTGTAGTAGAGCATTTATATTTCATTAGCAAATTATCTTTTAACATTTGTGTTGGCTTTCTTACAAATTTTAATTACCTGCACCTGCATTTCGCACAGATAAAATATATATAAAAATATATTTTAACATTTTTATGCGCTCATTAAACAGTTAGCTTACAAATTTTAATGACGGCTTAGCATTTTAGCAGCTTAACATAAGCGATAGCAAAAGACAATTATATTACACTAAACTTTAAAGAAACTGTACTAGGTGCATAGATATATTTTTTAAACAAATGCAGCAATCAATAAGTTAAAAACAGATACATCGAGTTTTGCGAAATATAAATACACTTTGTTGACAAGGTATCCGCAAAAACACAAAACCATCACTCACAAACAGCATACACCCAACAAAACAGCTAAGCGTCACAGCTCGTTTTCGCTGTAGCGTCACACGACGGCGCCGCTTCGTCGCAGCGAACGTTGTAGCCGTCAGCACGTGCACTCCCCTTCTATATTGAAAATTGAAAATTAAAAATATCCTAAGTTATTTGACCGATCGTTTTGAAAACTTGCACAATCTTCGAAAAGACTAGCAAATTTGTATTTTATTCAGATTTTTAAAAGAATTTCTAAATGCATTATATATTGTTTTTTTTGATTTGCGGGGAGGGGGGAGAAATAAAAAAAAAAATAAAAAATAAAAGCGTTCGGTTTGATAAGACACTATATATTACCAAATTGGTGCTCTATCTCTTAAAGAGTGCTGAGAAACATTGCTCAAACCATCCGACGACAGACGAGACAGACTGAACAGACGACATGGCTATAATCGACTCAGCTCGTCGAGCTGATTCAAGAATATATATACTTTAAATGGTCTGCCACGCCTCCTTCTCCCTGTTAAATATTTGAGCAACATCATAATACCCTTTTTCCATTTTTACAAAAAATGTCAAAAGTGTAATAAAAAACAATACATCGAGTTGCGATAAATAGTAATATTTTGGTGCTGGGCGCTTGGCAATTTAGCTTTACATATTGCTAGATATTTTTTCAAACTTCACACACACACACACGCACACACATGCACTCACATATGACATTGAGGCTTGAGCACCTGTTCAGCTAGCCTCAGAGCGCCCAGTAGCCACCCACCTCATTTTTCACTCCAACATCCATCACACATGTAGTTAAGCGCACCTAAATACATTTTTGCTAGAATAAACAAGCAACCTTGGGATGTTTACCATAAAAAGTAGGTAAACTTGAGTGCAAAAATTGCGTATGGAGCGAGTGAGTTAGCGAGCTCCCACACACACACATACAGCAAATGGTAAAATAAATGCACATAAAAATGTGAAAACGAATGCCAAGAGAGCGAGAGTGAGGCAGAGTGAGCTCTGACTGAATGAAATGAAATAAAAATAACAAGCAGCAAGAAAGAAAATGAACATAAGTTAAACAGAACGCACAGAGTACATAAACCGAACACTAAAGGGCTGCAGTAAGCATGCAGAGACGGGGGGGCTGTGGGCGGTGGGCGGGACCTTGCGGTCCAACGTCGAACACATTACAAGCAAAAGCACTTTTGACAAAAGCAGGCGCCAGCGAAAATAAACAAACAAATAACAAACGAAACAAAGACAAAATAGACAAGGCAAAGACGCAAGCGAAAGAGAAACGCGAGTGTGAGTGCGAGGCGTAGATTGTGTGGCAGATAGGCTGGTGCGTGTAAGCTAAAGGATTTCAAGGACCACAACATTAAGCAACAAGAATATAAAGAACTTGTGCATCAACAATACCAAAGGCAAATGGCAAAGCAGTTGAGCAGCGCGGCTTGAGAGCCAAGCACCGACCCCGGATGTCATTAAGGTGCCTGCCTATGTATGTGTATGTGTGTGTGCAGTGGAAATGAACTGCAACGCGTAAAGGAGAAGCAACAAATGCACGACTGAATGCTTCGTTGCGAAGACTGAACGCCAGCGGGGCGTGATGAGCAAAGAAACCAATTTGCCAGAGCAGTTAAACGGCAGTTCCTTGAAAACACAGTAAGGTCAACAAGAAGCGCACAGCGCAAAGAACTTGCTAAGAGAAAAATTCCAGAGAAGCCGAAATCAATTAAACCGCTGCTGTTGCCATTAGCATGCACGTCGAATATTAAAATATAGTCAAAACATAGCCAACAGCAATTGAACATTGATCGTAACAAATATAAAATAACGCAAGTAGCGCAAAAATTGAAACAGAAAAATTTTGTGTTACTATTGCATGCAAAAAAAATCTGAATAATCGGTCAATATAATCTTTATTAGATAGATTGGCAAGTAATATAAATAAATAAATAAATAAACAAACGAATTAGCTACAAAAAACTTGTATAAAATTATATTTGTGTGGTGAAACTGAAAACATTTAATATGTTTTCAAATAAGCACAACATTTATAAACATGCGCGATGGTAATATCAAGTATATGTAAAAATCAACAGAGCTAAAGCAACACACTGTTCATGGTTGAATCATTTTTGTATGAAAACAAAATATTGGAAAGGGCCAAGAGCCAAGTATAAAAATATTTGTATATACTTTGTATATGCTGTATAAATAAGACATTAAAATAATTAAACAGAGATAAAAATCAGTTTTAGAAATAAGCAATACATAAACCATTACGTTTATGTGCTTATATTGTTACTAAAATAAAAGTTATTATTAGGTTTACGCTAAAAGCCAACATGAAGCTGTTGCTTGATTTATATTTTCTATAACTGCTAGGCACATTTCTAAGGACTTTAACGATTTTCTAAGACTATTACTTAAGAGCTTTCCATTTGCAGAAGTTCATATTACCGACTTGGCCAGCGCTATCAACGAGCCCGTAAAGCGTAGAATCTGAAAAGGAAACTTCTTTGTTATAAAAACAATGCAAGGCAATTGAGAGCAAACTCCACCGAAGTAAGTGTAGGCAATGAGGGCGAGAAGAATGGTATCTTGATGACAAGCACACTCTGGGCACGAGCTACAAGCAGCAGCGTCATCTTCTGTATGCGCACACTATGAGCATACCAAGGGCTGTTGGCGGCGTGCACAGCCAGGTCCATGCACTGCCGATAATAGGAAACAATTAAGCTGTGTGTTTGGACCAAAACAGAGAGAGAACTTACCGCTTCAGTAATAAAAGTGCCGCCAATGCAGTACATAAAGATTTCCACAAGCACAGCGAGCGTATAGACGACATAGACGATGATGCCAACGCCAGAGAACTGAAAGATAAAAACGCTTAGACAACGTTTAAATAGAAGCAAACAAAAACAAGCAAACCATGAGCATGTCCACAATGCTAGTGCCAATAATCAAGCTGGAGGTAATAAAGTGGCCCAAGGTAATTTCGACCATGACACCAGACAAACGCTCTGTTAACTCGGCTACTTCATTGTGACGATCTATTAAGCGCTCCAGCTCGCGCACAACGCGCGCCTCTTCCTCCGGTGTGGCTTGTTGCTCAACAGGCTGCGAGCTTAGCAGCTCAACAACATCGACGCGTATGCCGCGCAGCAGCACCGACAGATATAGACAGAAGCCTAGAAACAGCCCATCACCACCGACATAACAAGAGACTGTGATGTAGCCATGCCAATGCACCAGCGCATAGATGAAAGGATAAATGGGCAGACGCAGCAGCGGCGCTGGAAACCTAAGAAGCAAATGTAAATGCTGCACTTTTTGAAGTTAAGTTAACTGACATCATTTTAAATGGCGTCTCGTAGATCCAGTTCTGGCCATTGGAGATGCGCAGCAGCGAGTCCCACATATGCCGTATAGTGTACGCCGTGCTCGTCCAAGTGCCAAACCAAAGCAGCAGCCAAGTCAAGCGCGTAGCCCAAGTAAAGCAAAGCCGTTTGTATTGCTGCTTGTTGGCCGAGCACTGCTGCTCGTTAAGCACTCGCACGCGTTTGATCAGCCAATCAAACTCCTCGCGATAATACCAAATGCACACCATTTTCAGCAGCGAGAGTATGCTCGAAGCCACTGGACACAATGCATCCAGTGCTGTAAATATATTTATTGGTATAAAGTGTATGCCATAACGCGCTTCGGCATAGCAGCCATAGGTCAATATAAAGAAGTTAACAAAGCTCCAGGCTCTGACTTTAAAGCTGCGCTCCTGCTCCGGATAAAAGCCTATCAAGCTAAGTCCAAATTTAGGCAGCAGGAAATAGTTTTTATCCAAAGGATAGGAGCTCTCTAGGAAGCGCGGCCACATGTCTACAGTTACTATTTGTGCTTATGCTGTTTACTTCGGCTTTTATAGCTGCCTAAACAGGCATTTTACATAATTGATAACCACTGTTAGTCCTTGCTTGGAGTTCAATAAGTTTATCAAGTTAGTCAGTCCATTACACAGGCGTGGGCGTGGTCAAAGCTCACGCTTGTAATTAAAACTCAATCAGTTTTGTTATCTAAGCCAGCTGGCAGTAAATATTCAATTAACTGCCAGTTTGGCCGTCAAATTGCCAAAGCAATTATTCATTAAATGAAAAATATTATAGAATTTTTATAGAATTTATAGAATTTTTGTTTATTTTCAACAAAGTTTATTCAAAAGTAAATAGTTTTTGCCTATCACACTAAAGTAAAATAAGTCATAGAACATCTTCAATTGCAAATCAGAGCTGCAATTTCAATAGCAAATTTCAAGGACAAAAAACTTTCCAATCAATATAAGCATTTAATTTAATTTATTATTATAATTAAGCTTAATTTGCGTTCTTTCTCTCACACACATTCGTTTAGCTTTTGCTTATTAGAAGCCAAAGCAAACTGACATTTTCGACTGCTGCAAGTGTTGCCAAGAAGATTGCACTTTGAATAAATATTTCATAAGTTGTTGCCTGCTTATGTGCGCATGTGTATGTGTTTGTCTGCCTGTGCATGTGTGTGCGTGTGTGTTGGCATGATTATGCAAGCTGCAGTTATTTGGTGAATGTGAGCAGACCAATAAATTAATTTAGCTGCAACGCTGGCACCCAGACAGAGAAGGGGGCGAAGCGGGTTGGCATTCCAGCTAACCAGCATTGCTGCCATGCCCCAAAGGCGTTGCAGGCTGCTAACAAGACAGCGATACTACAAATGTAAGAGTCAGAGCAGAAGGAGTGAAGTGTGCTGTGTGTGGAAAAGTGAAACAGAGCCTAGGCTGTTTGCTTGGCCTAGACACTAGCGTGCCGTCCTAGCTTAGCTGGACGGACCTGCTTTTTGCATAATTGATGGCTGCAGGTGTATTTGCTCTCAAATGAGGCATGTTAAACACATGCCTTTGACACGTACACACACACATACACATAAATACTCGATTCTATAGAACTAGAGCTTAGCCTAATGTTTAGCACATAAAGCAATCAATTTTTTGTTGTCAGCTAGGCAAGTTGATAAAATATAAATAAAAATTAAATTATACACAAATTTGCTTGCTCTTACACTCAACTGTTTAGTGAAGCAAAACGTAACTGACATAAATTTGTTGCGTATATAAATATCATTTAAAGTATATACTAAAATATTTTACACTAGCACCTGCATTCCAAGGACTTTGCGTCCAAACGTCCAAAACACACAACAAAGGCCATTTTTTTATTATTCGTGCCGTCCCGCACAAATGCGGCGCGCGTTCGTCTATTCAAATTGAAAAATTTACGTGTAAAAAATGCAAATTTATGCCATAAACACAATGAGTTTAATGTGCCTGATGCCAAGCCTTACCAGCCTAAAGGCCAACAACGTAAATAGGCACAGCAGCAGCAGCAGCAAAAAAGAAAAAAGGTGAAGAGCCAAACCTATGAGCTCCAGAGCTGGCCCATTGATGACTCGATTTGTAGGCCAAGCTGAAATAAAAAAATATATATGGATGTATAACCAACAGTTGCCAACTGGAAATTGGTGGTGAGGGGTAAACGTAGTTGGAAATTCTATTGACAAAATTATTGAACACGATGTGTGGGCGTTTGCTCGCATTATGCTTTAGGCTTTGGGGGCGTACACAGTTAGTTTGTCAAATGAATTTTTAATTGAAACTAAAACGGTTGTGCACAAAGCGAAAATTTAAACACAAGTTTAAATTGTTCAAATGTGATTTATAAACTGAAAAAGAGAATGTACAAATTGTTTACTTTAAAAGCAACTGATTTGCAGTATGATAAATAACTAAATACAACTAAATTCATTACAGCTGTATAAAAAATTATCAGAATATCACATAAACATTCGAATTATTTGTAATATATTATTATATATCAATCAATATATTATGAAATATTTATGAGCCACTGCTCAACTGAATTACGCCCAAGCAATAAACTTTGAAGCCACTAGCTCGAGACTATCAATGATGTATGTAATATTAAACTTATAATCATTTGCCTTTAATTTACGTAAGTTATCGTTATTTTTATGAAATATAAAATCAGCGAAAGATAACTTTCAACAACTGTAACTTGTGTGCAAATTACAATCGTAAATATATCATGTCTTAGCGTTGGCAGCTGATATGTCACGCACACATTTACAACACACACACACACACAATTAGACTTAATGGGCATACACAATTTATTATCTACCTCAAACTTATTGCTGGACCGAACGAGCTGAGCTTGAACTGAATGCATTTGTACGCCTTTGTGCTGGCGATAAACTTAATTTGAATAATAAATTACGTTGATATTTAATCAGCGCCAGTGCTCAGCGATAAAATGCAATGGCCTTTGGGACACACACTTGTGTCAGCCTGACATACAAACAGTCAATCATACATATACACATATATATATTGTATATAGCATGTGACATGCAGCTGATAATGGATAAGGCTGTGAGAGAGTGTCCTTTTGCCGCGAAGCTCTGGCACGCGCTGCCCATAAACTGCATAAAGTCATTATCGTTAAGCGGAATTTGTGTTAATCAGATAACAAAATTATGAACAATTAAGTCATTGCATGCGAATTGAAAATTTAAACGTACTCAGGCATCCTGACTGCAGTCGTCTGGCCATTAATGATGGCCATAACAATAGCTCAACGTTGACGGACACTGAAAGGCAAAGAGCAAACGCCTTGCTTTCACAATAACAAATGTAAATTAATGCTATAAACAATGTGTGTCATATTTTATTGAATGCGGCACATTAATGAATCGAAAGGCAGCAGCTACTGCTCTTACATTTATTCAAAATTAAATTTCGATTGCTCAACTGCCTTTTTACAACTAAAACAATATGCAATTGACAAATGCACAACAGAGTTATTAAAAGTCAAGTGTTGGCGATTACAGCCACAATTTGAAAACTCTCGCATAACACACAACGTGCCACACGCTCGGAAAAGTATGCAACATATGTTTGTGCTGCATATGTTTGATATGCATTTCATTAAATAAACAAAACTAAATGGCAAATGGCAGCCAACAGAAAATATACATATACAAACATGTAGAACCCACTTAGTTAAACAGTTCAAACTACAGACCAAGGTCGGGCGGCGACGCCTACAAAGGGAAGCGGACACAACTTAAGAGAGCGCGCGTTTTCTGACTGTTGCTGCACCATTTATCGTCGTATTGTATTTGTATATTCTGTACGCGTATATGATCTAATCTACTCTTACGACAATCGAGCAGTAAGCAACTTGCACTCGCGAGGCCATTGAACAGCGGTGTGAAGATAGAATATAAACTAATAAACTAAAAGTGAGAATCGGTTAGACGCAGAGACGAGCGTACAAAGTAAATACCAATATAAAGCTCTAGAGCGAGTTTAAATCGCATTCCATCTTGAAATGGTAACAAACTTAGCATGAGCTGATACTAGAACATGTCTTTGTAATTCATAATTGTCATAAAGACAATTTCTAGTGAAAACTTGTTGAGAGCCAGAGTGAGCAGAAGCTTAAAACTGCTAACACATATTCATCCGCTTGGTCATATAATTTAACAGCGACTCACACTAAAGTAATCTAGCACAATATTCCTCTAATAAGGAATATCTCACACAAGCAAGAGATCCACATGAAGAAAATCTGTTATAAGCAACTTCTTAATATCATGTGCTCAAACATTGAAGAGTGAGACACTTATTAGGTCTATTAAGATACGAACAGCATGCAAGAATAGCTGTCATAATATCTTGAATCATGAGCTTTTGAGATCACAATAACTAGTAATCTATAATGCGGACTAGTGCCTATGAGTAACGAGTGTCTTATATATAGCAAACTTTACAATTTATGTAAAAAATACTAGCAAAAACGGTGATATTAAATGAATAGTTGCCAAATTATGTAACATAGGGATGAAGATAGGCGTGGCAGAACCCTATAAAGTATATATATTCTGTGATCAGCTCGACGAGCGAGTCGAAATAAAAACACCTGCTCCGACCTGTCGTCTGCCGGCCGTCCGCCTCCCTCGTCCGTCACTTGATTCCTTCGACGCGCCGCGCAACTATATTAGAGCGAGTCACACCATATTGTAATACTTTATGTGGGGCGCCTTATTAGTCGAGTACATTCATCTCTTGCTTAATCTGTTATTTCCTTTCGTGCAAGTATCCTTTTCCCGCCGCGCTGACCAAATCGATATAAAAGAATCTATCTATATATATCGAGACCATGGAACAGCATAAATCGGCTAAAAGTGCGTGAATAATACTATCACAAAACTCTGACATATGGTCCAATGTGTGTTCTGACGGTGAGTGATATACACTATCAAAACATCAAAAAATCTTTAGAATTATTTTACATTGTCACATTTTCAATATTAGACATGCTGTGGTAGGTTAACATCTCGACTCAGCCGACTAACATAACCGTGCCCGACGCACGCCGCTCGCCTGTGCTGCACGTCAACCATAGCGAATAAACCGACCTGCGACGCCGTCCGCTGTTTTGTTTATGTGTTATGTGAGTGCATGTGCTGGTGCTGCTGATGCCCTAGTAACCAGTGTGTATTTGAAATATCGGGCTGCGTCCCAACTTAACATGACACAAATTGTTAAATTTACAAAGTCTAATTCTAAATTTAGAAGCAATCAAATTTGCATTACTGTAAATAAGCAATTCAAATGAGTTGCCAGCCTGGTCAGATAGCAGACCTCCAAACACGGCAATTAATTGCATTTAATGGCAAACGTAGTTAGAGCCCCAGACGAGAAAGAGCGGTAGGGTGCTGAAGCGCTTTAAGCAGATTTTTGCTTGCTTTCCACTGTGTGTGAGTTTGTCATGTGTTGCAAAATGTTGACAATGAAAATGATTATAGGTTTAGTGTGTGTGACGGGGAGGGGAGGCGGAGGCTAATAGAGGCAGGGAGCTGAGAAACGATGTCGTCTGCTGTTCGAAATTGCTGCGACGTGTAAATGTCGCTAATGTCGCCATGGAGGACGAGTATGGGAACAAGGACGTGGCTGTAGCTTTTGCCTAGATGACGTCGCCCGACGTTTTTGTTGCTATATCCTGGCCAGGTGTTTGAAGCTGTTGACATTGCTAAAAGCCAAACACCCACACATATATGTACATATATAGAGACACAAACGCATAGCTAGCCAGCATTACAGCACACATCGTTGGTCATAAGGTTAAGCTGTTTTCATAACACTCATACGCACACAGAAACAGACACACACACACATACGCAAGCAAGCGAGTAAAAAGTGCTGCAAATTAGATTTTTATGTTAATTAAAATGACACGCACATGTTGCAAATGCTCATTCAGAATGCCCTGCAAGCGGCTTTACAACATTTTCTGTCGCGCACAATGAAGCGCTTGCCCTAGATACTTAAACTCACATACGACAATCGCGAGCAGCTGTTGCCATCGCAGCTCAAAGCTGCTTTAACTCAAAGCAGCATCAAGTAACAATAATTGAAATACCCAAGTGGTCAACAGTCAGATCATATATTAGTGAACAGGATGATTGTTGCGTACGCAGCTTTTCTTTAATTTAGTGAACTGGATGACAGTTGCGTGCGCAGTTGAGTGTCATCAGTGCACTTAAGCTGAATGGCGATCTCTACATACGAACAGCTGTTTTCTGTTAGCACCCACCATTATTAAATTTACTGAGCGCCATGACACTTTTCATGCTTCATATTTATTGACAGTAACGATAAGCGCATGCGAATGAAGTATCAATCGAACTAAGCTTTCAATATGCTTTACCTAAAACGTTTCCATAATATGCTTAAATAACAAATCGTACCACACACACAGTAAAAACAATTTTCCATGCACACACTTACGCAGAGAAGTTGCCTCCATCAGCAGCAGCAGTAGCAATCCAAACACGCTCACTGTGTAAAAAGCAAGACAATTGCGATAAATGCGAGTGGAAATCAATGAAACTTTGCAATGCGCGTTGTGTGCATATTTTGCGAACACAACCTAGAGAGTGTAGAGAATAAAGATTGTCTGTCTGCTCGTCTGCCCGTCTGTCTGTGTGTGCTTTTTGACTACTTGCACACACATGCACACACACACACAGATAAGATAGATGGCAAGCAGTTTCAACATTTTGCGTGATAAATAAAATGTTTAAGCACACATTTCAAGCTATTGTGTAGATTCAACTCGGAAAGTGCATTTTTACTACAGTACGTGATGACAACGTAACTGAACGTAGCAGTAGCAGTAGCAGCAATTGCATGTTCTATTAAAGTTGCTACGTCTTGCAGGCCGTATGTGTTGAAAGATGTTTAATATTGATACGAAAAACTTGTCTGTAATTTAATATTTAAATACTTAAATGATGCTACAGGGCATTTGTTGCTCTTGTTTATTATCAAGTCATCTTGCCACACACATACATACTCAACACACTTGCATGCTCGTTTTGCAACGCTAATGAGCAAAATAATTAATGATGCCTTAGCGCTCTCTTCTGGGTGCTGTCGAAAATATTTTCCATGCCATTTGGCAAAACTTTCACTTGATGACTTGAAGTAGTTTTGCCCATACCCATACATACACACACACACACACACACACACACACACACATCTCTCTCTAACCCCGCTGCCTTAATAAGTAGTTAATTTCATAGTTTTGCAAACAGTTGCTGCTCTTGCGCGCACTTCCCGTTCCACGGCTTCTTGCTACATGTTTGCAACATAAAAGTTACAAAACAACATTGCAAACATGCCGTGCTGCTTACTCTACCATACCATCCTATATATAGAGGAATGTGTGTGGGTGTGTTACAGTTTTAGTCATTTTCATTTCATTATGAAGCGTATTGTTTTTTAAAAACTAGCAACATGCATCTAACTTTGCTGCATATGCAGCTTTCAACTTAATTTACGTTTTATAACTTTTGCAATAATTACAAGTTGCGTGCTTCTCTGACGAGAGCTTTATGTTTAGCTCAGGTATCAGGTTTTTAATATTTTCATATTAATTTTGTTTTTAGCAACAGTTTTTGCCGTCGCAAAAGTTTTATAGCACCCAATTACAGTTAACTGAACAACATGCTACAGTCAAAGCAGTAAGCGTGCGGAGTACGCTCTAAAAATTAAACAATTACGAATAAAGAATGAAAATTAAATGCTTAGATATAAGCGCATTTTGAATTGCGAGGCAGAGCGAGACACTACACGAACGTAAGTAAGTCAGCTTATAAATGATTAGCTAGTTAGCAGAGCTTATCACACATACAACTAAAAGATGGCAGTCATATATCAGGCAGACGCACATACTTAAGATCTGCTGAGATTTGCTTAAAGACTAGACAACACTGCGTATGCTTAACGCCAAGCTCTGGCAACGTAATCGCAACATGACAACAAGTAATGAGCTTTACCCACACCCACAGCCCATTCACACGGCTGCTGCTGGTGTCGCTCGTATTTGTTATTTTTGACATGGCTGCTGGGGAAAGGTGTGCGCTCGTTTCTTCTTAAATCATAGCCAAAGTAAACGCAGCACACACTTGGATTGGGATTGGGGATTGGGGATTGGGATTGAGACTGAGACTGGCACTGGGATTGCTGGCACGGGGATAAGCATCTGCACTTCATTTTTGCACTTTACGCCATGCCACTTGCAAGTCCTGCGCTACAATTTTATTACAAGCAACTTAAAACTCATCCGTATTCCTTGGCGCTCTCGTTTTCGCACTCTCTCTCTCTGTCTCCCTTACTCATGCTAAAGCTGACAACTTTGTTCTTGCGCTTGTTGGCAGTATCATGCTTGCGGCGCTTTCTTATTCTTATTCTTATTTATTTGCAATTGCAATAAGGACAGCGACGAGCTCCATCGTCGTCGTCATCATCATCCGGGCGCTCAGAGAGAGAGAACAACGACAACGACTCCTGTTCATCCTGCTGGTATTTATTCAAGTGTAAGCATCAAGCCTGTGCCGACGAATGCGATTTAAACTACTTACACACACACACATTTTCAATGGGCAAAGTTGCAAAGTGCCAAGTCCATTACGAGTTTTGTCCAGGATAACGCCAGCGCCCAAGACTCTTATGGCATTATGCCGCCTGTCTGCCAATCGGCATTAAAATCACAAAACACCATACGCCAGAGCTAAGCTACTCGCTCTCTTTCTACGGCCACCTGCCGACATTCTCGCAATCCTTTTGCTAAGTAATCTAAAAAGCAGTGCGATGATTGAAAACTTGCAAATGTAAGCTTGACAGAAAACAAATAACATTAAGCATTATTTGTGTACATAAAAATTAAGTCAAATATACAATAACTTCTTATAAAGTTAGATTTTTTGCACAACTTCATTGGCAGCCCTCGCTTAAGCAGCTGAAGTGGCCAGCGGCACTCAAAGAAAAATTGCAGCTAAATTGCAATAGCTCAACTGACTGCATGATTGACTCCCCTGACAAACTGACTAACTGTCTAATAGCCTGACGAACTGTCAGCCAGTGGCCTCTAATGATAAATAGCAGTCTCTACACACAGGTCGCCACTTGAAGATTTATGTGGCGCATCAATTGATGAGAGGGCGCACGCGGAGGCGACTCACTCATATCCACCCATTTGTTCACTACGTAATTTATAAATGAAGTATGCCTCGTCGCGAGCTGAAGCTTGGGCTGAGGCTGGGTGGGCACTTGAAATGTGCACCTGGCAGGCGACTAGAAAGTTTTTGTGCTAAAAGCTTAACGAACGTCTTGAGATTTGCAGTCACTTGATAGAGAGAGAGAGAGATAGAGAGAGAGAGAGCTCTGATTCATAATAAGTTACACTTGACATTTGAGTTGGCTTTAGCTTGAGTTGGGTCAGACTAAGGTCAAAAAGAATTGCATGTAAAATGAATTTAAAAAGCTTTAAATTTTGTTATAAATGTCTTTTGTTAATCGCTTTGCATATTAGTACAAAATTATGCTCAAACTCTGACACAATTTATTGCTTAAATATGTTTAAAATAAAGCGAGCTTAAATATAACGAGCTGCCAAATCGCAGTCTGGCAACTAAAAATTAAATTAAATGCAATGAACCATTAAAAGGCATATAATCATTGATCTTTTAATCAATTTACCGAGGCCAATAAAAACTGAACTGAAGGCACAAGCCAAAACGGATAGGGGCCATAAAACACTGAGCTCCCAAGTTTGCCGTTGGCTTCGCTGCAGATTAGTAAACTTTTAAATGCTTTTAATGCGGTTTTTATGACCACGTTGTCGGCCAGGTAGAAAGCAAAAGCGGACATTACAACGAAACGAAACGAATCCTAACCTAACGTTATGTTACGTATGAGTAATGAGAGTTTAGTGCCGCCGCATTGATTTTTAAGTTTACCTTTTACCTTCGACTCTGTCCAGCAGCAACTTAATTACGTGCGGGGTTAGGTGCCTGTCAAGATTGCAGCTGCAAACTTTGCCAACTTGCCGTACTCTCTTTCTCATATTTTTTAGTCCTATTTTTACAGTCGAGTATTGTTATGACATGTACCCGCGATAAGCAAAATGTCAGAGCAAGGGTCAAAGTTGCAGAGTACGACGATTGCAGTAGCAGCAGCAGCAGCAGCAGCCTTCTTGACTTGACTGCTGTCGCCCTCATTTGTCATTTAAATTGGAAAGGCCAAGCGCAAGTAAAAATAAAACTGCAAACACTTTATGTGCGCTCTATTGGCCTCACAGCTTCCATATTTGCATGCTTACTCTTTTTTTATTTTTATTATTTTGTGCTCTTTTTTGGTTTTTATCTTTGGGCGGCCCGCCTTACGTTTTGGGTTTCGGTTCCTGTTTTTGTTTCTGCAGCAGCCACGAACCGAAAAAGTTGAAGTGAAAAAGTTAAGCAATTAACAGGCTGATAACTTTCGGGCCTGTTCTCAATGCCGGCAGCCCCTCATCTCGTAGTCAAACGCATCTCGGGCCTGCCTCAAATCCCCGGCTAAGAGTTTTATGGCCAAAGGGTCGTTTTAGCCTACACATCAAGTGCAGAGTCCTATCCCCAATTGCTAAGCATCCCTTATTCGCCTCGCTACTTGCTTTTTATATGCTCATATGACATAATTGCGGCACGTAATTGGCCTGACAATTGCGGCAAGTACTTCCAAATGCTTCACTGCCCGCTTAAGTATGCTATGAAAATTGTTTGCTAGAGTCACAGTTCGCTTTTGTTGTTTAGCAATCATTCGTGTATACAACAAACTCCACACTCCAGCTGACAATTCAAATTGAGAATAGCTTTAAAAAATGCATATATATATATATATATATATATATTATATATTTTATATTTGTTAAATTGAAATTGAAGCATTGAAAGCATTGAATACTTTTGCCATTAAGCAAATATCTATTTATCTTAATTAGATTTCGCAAGCCTTGTCTGTTTAATTTCCAAGGCTAAGCCGCTGACCTTCAGTAACACATAATTGCTGAAATGTATCATAAACAGCTTATCTGACATTTTACACATTTTACTTTATTACTCAAGACAGAACGGCACAAGTCGCATTTTAAATATGCTAGCCAAATGTTAATTAAAAGCAGCTGTAAGTCGTATAAATTTGTAACTCACGATGTGTAAATTTAAATTTATGTAAAAATTGCTATTTTAGCAACATAAATATTCAAATGCAGCTTAGCTGTGCGCTGACAAGATGATAATGCCAGCTTGCAGTGTATATATAAACTTATATATAGAAAGTAGGAAAAAGAAAAACTGTCACTGCGTATCGTCGTGCTGGCCAAAAGCTGACAGGAATAAAGTGAAGTTGGTCATAAATTTTGGCTGTTACGCCAAGATGACTTCATAAAGCGACAATACGCAAAGCATAATGCTGAATGCACTGCTACTGCTGTGGGTGGTACATGGGTGGTGGGGCTCGGCTCAGTCTAGGAGCGCTGCTGGGCGCCGCAATGCAGAGCGGCAGGCAGGCAGGCAGGCAACAACAACAAAAATTGTTGTGTTTTGTGTCTGCTTGGCATTGTCGTTCCAGACGACGCTGATTTATGCATCGCAAAGCAGAGAAGAGCATCAGCTCAAGCAACGTGGCGGGGTGAGTGGGGGGATCTACTGCTAGATTGGGGCATGGCTGCTGTCTGGTGCCGTGTTTCGTGTATCGCGTATTTTTCGATTGCAATATTTTTGGCTGAACGCTTCTTGTGTGTGTGCTGCAGCGCAGCTTATTTTTACTTTGAAGACAAATATTGAACGTTCAGTTCACAGTGGCTCGGCCCCAGCTGAAGCCCAACTCCTCCTCGACTCTGTCTTCTGCAGTTGTTAGTCTCAACTCCAATGTACGCATGAAAGCATTGCAAGTCAGCAGTGAGAGCAGCAAACGAAAGCAGCGCAGAGAAATTGCGAAAGCAAAACGAACAGCAGCAGCAGCAAAGCGACCAACAACAAAGCGTTCATCCAAAAAAGATAGCAGCGGAAGTTGAAAAAAATTTAAAAATCATAATTTTCCAGCCACGAATTCTTAATACTCTAGTACAGCATATAGTTTGTTTAAAATTTGTATTAATTTAAATGCAATTTAAATTTTATCAGCACAACATTTTGGTACTTATCAACTCACTTTTTAAATCAAAAAAGAATGCAGCAATTTTTGCTAGGCAAAAAAATAAACATAAAGAAATCAGTAAATAAAAAAATTAATTATACTATATTTAGTTTTATATAAATATGAACTTAATTGAAATAAAAACTATAAGCACACACATTGCATTTAATTAAAATTTCAATTTCATATTTCAGCCAACAGTTTCGCTGATTAAGCCCACTGCAAGTGTAGAAAATTAAATATATATATGTAACATATGTGTGTGTGTGTGTGCCAAGGCCGCTGTAAGAGCCAAAGGAAAACGGAAGAGCAAGCAAAGAAGCGAGGGCTTACAAGCGCATTTCGATTATTGTTGATGTAATCATAATTTTTCATTTCGAAAGTAAACGATAGGGCTCCTCCCCACGCCCTCCGCCCCACTTGCCAACGCCGCCATTATAACATAAAGAATCGCCGAGAATTAAACGAAGTTTTTCATTTATTTACGCGAAACGCACGCTTTGCTTTTTAAACGGCGCGTCGATGATTAACGCAAGCAAACAGAGAACGAGAGCCAAGATAGCAAGGGACAATAACAACATCAACAAGCAGTGAAGCTATTGCAGCCCTGTCTGATGACTGACGACAGCGACGGCAGGGGATCAACAGAGATCCGGTAGCTCTACGCTGAGATTTCAGTCAAGGGATCCAGCATTGCGGTTGAAAGCCGCGGCTCCGACGTCTGTCTTGCATCATTAATTACAATTTGAGCTGCATACACACACGCCCGCGCCCTCTACGTTGCCAATTCGGGAGCCAGTCAAGGTGGAAATGGCAATGGCGGAAAAAAGGCGTTACATGCGCGAAAAAAAAACCAAATGGAAGCATCGTTCACAAACAGAGAGGCAGAGGCAGAGGCAGCACTGACATTTTAATTGCACTGTGTAATTTTCTTAATTAATCAACAAGCTCTTTTTGGTTTATTTTAAAGCAATCAAGTGTACCTTGAGCATTGATTTATGAAACAAGAAATATTTTATTATTTTTATTGATAATATAAAATCAACTGTCTACTAATTTAGCTAAACAGTAATTGAAACCGTTGAGGCCTTATGTGTGTAACGGTAATTACAAATACACACACACACACATTTGTAGCTGTGTAAACGTTAATTTTAATGCATATAGTCCTGCCGTGGTCAGCCGTTTGTTGCTTATCTCCAATAAAGCGAATATTATCTACGATAATGAGCAACGTAATTATGAGCTATGCAAATGAACTAATATAACACAGCAACATGTACATTTGTACACATGTACGTATGAGTAATGTTTGTGAGTGTGTGTGTGTGTGAGCAGTGGCTAAGTGTTAAAGCAATTACATTTGATAGCTTACCGACACTAATTTAAATAAACTTGACGCGTTACAAATCACTGCAAGCTTTTTTTCGTACGTTACGTATACGTAACAGAAATAATTGTATATAGAAGTAACAAATGCACACTGTCCTTGCATTTAATTGACAGTTGGAAAAAGAAATGCGAGCTTGGTAATATCAACTGGTAATTTGTTAGTTGCATGCAAACTTAACCTTAGAAAAGAGAGAAGTCAGCTTGCTTTGACTTCTTTGACTTTGAAATGCACTTTGTTTTAGCAACGACTCGTTATTGAGCAAGATTTAATGATAGATTTGATTTACAAGCTTATAATGTAACCTACATTTACTCAACTGCAGCATTTCCTTTTCTTAAATGCAAAAGTTAATAAGCCCATCATCAACCTGCTGCACTTTAATTGGCGATTTAATAGCCACTACAGAGAGATTCAACGCTTGCCTAAACTGTGTGACACTTTTAGAGTTTGTTTGCTCTCACTGCTGTCTTGGCTCGAATGTGAAAATGTGTACATTTCAATCTGTAAGGCTGTTCGTCGCAATGACAAGCTCATTACAACGGACTTGTCACCCACTGTAATTTGCAGTTCAATTACCTCACTAATATATTGTAGACACCCTACTCCTGACTTGGTACGTAGTAATTCGAATCCGTTAATTATTTTGACAGTCTTCTACCGGTGACAATGCTGTTATGCGTTAGTAACTACATAGACATACAATGCCGGGCATTTAAATAAGAACAATGATTGCTTGACTAAATTGTATTTTTATTTCATATTTTAAAATATAATATAAAATATAATAAGCTTTTAGCAAACAAAAACAATAAATAAATTCGATTATAAGTGATTTGAACAATTTTTAGAAGCAAACAAAATATATACAAGACATTAGCTTGTTATTAGACATTTATATTATTTTTAGGTTAGCCCTCTTCACATGCATGCCATTGTACGTGGGCCAATTCGAGCAGGTCAGTGTCCGTGTCCGTGGGCACATCAAACATGTATGAGTCGCCTCTCGTCTGTCTATCTTGATCCCTGACTCCGTCGACGTCTCGCATCACGTTGCTGTAAATGTAATTTGTGTAGCCATTTTGTCGAGCCACTGATTATGCCAACGAAATGGACGTGTCAACTTGCTTCCCACACCACCGCAACACCAAGCCGCGGTCCAATAAGCTACTCTATGGATTTCTGGTTATATACTTATCAACATCAACTTGAGTTTATTCATTGGAGAGAGGGGGCGGCTTACAACTATCTACAGAGTACAGAGCTGCGATGCGTCAGCAGTAATTCCACGAGTAGCCAGCATAATACCAGAACGTAGGCTGATATCGTGCACAACAACATCAGAGAGCACCTACGCCCCCAACGCCACCACTAGATATTACCCACGAGCTTGCCAGCACTAGCGCTGGCATTGAGAAAATCGCGACGTAGTGCGTTCCAATTGGGAGCAGCGTCGTCCTTAAGCAGCGTCCAGTTGGGCGAGGGCGCATCTGGTGAAAGCCAATTAAAGTCGGCGACGTCTGTGTAGTTGTTGTGCGCCTTGTTTAACCCGGACTGCGCATAGTCTGCCTCCAGCTCAGCATAGTCGTAGTTATACTCACCAATGCTGAACTGACGGCAATCTTCAATTATGGCACGGCAGGTGACGTGCAAATAAATACGCACATCCTTTGAGGAATGCAGACGCGCTTGCTGGCATGCCACAGCCAGAGTGCAGCTTTCCAGCTGCTCGCCAAAGAACGAACGCGACACGGGACCACAGAGCAGCGTGCATTGACTGGCGTTGGATATCTGCACAGAGCCAGGATGACCCTGCAGCTCCACGAAACATTTGTGTACATTGGAAATAGTTATATCCTGGCCATTAACCTGTTCGGCTGTCAGCAATATATGTGCATTTCGCCGATTGGCAATGGTCCAGCTAAAGTTACTTTGCTTCACGGACTTCTCGGGCGTATCCAGCTTGGCAATAGTTGGCGGCTGCTTAACCACCAGTTTTTTGGCACTAAAGCCGAACTTCTTTTTGGGCATGAGTCGCTGCCGAGCCTCATCATTAGCTGTGGTCAGCGCATTGAGCATGTTTTGGCACGATTTTATTTTAAAATCCGACAGAAACATGGTGGAGCTGGTTAAATACCGTTGCAGCTCTTGTATTTGCATTGTTATGTCTGCAAAATGCTTGCTGAGATCAGGTAATGGTGCATCGCCACTGTCCAGATGCACTGTATTGATGCGCTGTTCGACTTCGTAGGCGCGCTGGCCAAACGATTGTGCAAAGTAGTCCACGCCCTCATTCTGTACCGACTCCTTATTCCGTTGCTCCAGTTTGACATCCAAATAATTCTGGCGATCCTTGTTGCGCTTGTTCAAGCGCTCCAGCACAAAGTCTTTGCGCAAAGCTCCATCAATCATATCCTCGTTTTGTTGAGGTTCCATTTTTATGTGGGGGCTGTAAGCAAAAATGGTTAAAAATCAATGCAAGCTATTGACAATAAAATTATGCGTCATGCCATGGATTTATTCGCCTACTGCTGTAGCAAATGTAACAAAGCTAGCTAATTTAACTAAATATTAGCAGCAGTTGCATTTACTAAAGCAAGTTATTGCAAAATTAGGCAATTGTTATAAACGTTCAACAAACTTTTTACAGCTGCGTTTATAAATTTTACTTACAGCTTACACGAGTACTACAATTTCAGTTCGATGCTTTGTTTTTAATTTTCCACTTGTAAATATTTTGGGTTTTATGATTTCAATTGCTTTGTAAGTTTTACATATAATTTTTAGTTTATGTTTATTTTGTTTTGTTTTTTATGCGCATGCTGATTCAATGACATGCCACTGTTAAAACTCTAAAGTACACTGTTAGTTAACAGCGTAAACGCCTGAACAGCTGTTAGCAATTGCCAATCACGTGTTAACGTTAGCAAACTTATCGACAGGTAAGTGAAATTTGAATTTGAATTTAATGCAGCTCTTCTCTTATTTCTTCTTCATCTGCATCTTCATCGCTAGCTGTTGCTGTAGTCGTGGTGGTCATTGATATAGTGCTGGCTGCTGTAGCAGTTGTCGTTGAGTTGCCATGACGTCCTGAATTCCAAATCAAGTCAAAATCCAAGTCGCACTCTTTGGCTATCTTTTGCACTAGATCTCGGTCTATCAAAGCAGTGGCGCTCCAGGCAGGCTCCTTGACTGCCAACTCTTTTAGTGCACGTCCAGCTTCAGGATATTGCTTGGTATACACCAAAGCACGCACCAGCATGGCTAGTACATGACTGTGACGTATGGGCGGCAGCTCTGGCTTAACTATAAACAAAAAGAAAATATAGTCACTTACTTGCCTGTAGCACCTAAAATGGACTTACTCAATATGTTGCGGCAACCACCAATTACAGCCTGATTATCACCAGCACGTAGAGCCTGCTGCACTTCTAGAATACTTCTCACATCGCCAATGGTGCGTTGGAGTGTATTGTAGGCATGATGGGCATGGCTAAGCTGTTCCAAACATTTGGCTGCCTGTTGCATGGCCTCTAAAGCCTTTTCATAATCCTGATACTCTTCAATCTCCAGCTGCGCGCAGATGGCATAAAAGTTAGCCAACGAGTCAAACGCCTGTGCCTTGCTATAGAAACTAACAATATGCTTAAGCACTTGAGGATCACGTTGCCAGTCCAATGCCTGTAAGTAATTGGCAGCCATTATATAAATCTCACGCTGCCGTGACATGTTGGCAAAGAAAATGATTTTCTCCGTATTGCCCGACTTGAGCAACGACTTCATGGCGCGCAGCTTATCGCCAGCTTGTGTAAACTTTTTGGTTGCACTGTGGTAGTCGCCTTGCTGTTGCAGCAGTTCACCCAGTTGCACAAGCATACGCGAGCGCTTTTCCGGCTCAAAGTCCGCTTTGTCTGGTGTAAGCAGCTCGGCCAGCTGCTCGGTGACAGGCACACCCTGCTCCAAACAGATATTCAAAGCACGTTCCAGCTGCTTTGTCTTGGCCAGCAGCTGAACTGCCTTCTGATGCTGCTCAATGCTGCTAAAGAAATCCGCACAACGATGAATAAGTTCCACATCTGATTCAGCGCTCAGCTCCGTGGCAATAATCTCTAAGATGTCCGGCTGCTGAGATTCAAAAGCCATTTCCAGCGCCTTGTGTAACATGCCAGCGCGATGATAAAGTTCCACTGCCTGCTTGAAGCAGCCGCACTCCTCGAAATACGCAGCTGCTATAGCTTTGTCACGACTTCTCGCGCTGCTGGCCACCGTCCAGAGCTCCTTCTGCAAATCATTCTCCTTGCAAATGCGTATAGCATTGCTAAACGTTTGCGCGCGTGTATAAAACATTATGGCCTCCTGATGCTTGCCCAGCTGCTCATAGTGCCGTCCCAGATGATAGCAGGCGGCGCGATCGCCCGACTGACGCGCCAATGCATCCGCCTTGGCAATTTGTCCCAGATAGCAAAGAATCTTGACCTGCGAGAAGCAATCTTCAGCCTTGCTATAGACCGCCAAGGCAGCCTCCATGTCACCGGAGCTCTCCACATACTGAGCCCACCATCGCAGCAGCTGCGGATTACTGCTGGATTGTATATAACGCTTCATGGCCACTGGCTGCTCCAGCAGCAGTTGCGTTATATGCTGCACAGGATTTTGTGTTTGCTCCAAGCAGGCCAAAGCGCCTTTGATATCGCCGGATTGACGCAGTGCCTGCGCCTGTTGATAATACGCATGCTTCAGATGTATGCGATCCTCAGACTCAGCCAGCTGCAAAGCCTCATCCATTTGACCCGTTGACTGTAGCAGTTTGTTCAACAAGTCATAACGGTGACAGTTGCGATAAAGTTTCTTAGCCTGATCTAGCATGCCCAGCTCTATGGCCAAGACAGCCAGCTTAGCTTCTGGCTCCAAGTCCTCATCCTGCATAGCCTGACGTAAGGCGCGCACGGAACGCGCCTGCTGCAGCTGTCCCAGACACACCTTGGCCACGTCCAAACGCTGCGTATGCACACACATCTTGGCCAGATTCGTCCAGATAGTCTTGCTTTGTATAGCGCGCACACAGCGAAAGGCCAAATCCATTTGTCCCTCGGCCACATGCAGACTAAAGTTTAGCACCTGCCGCCGTGTGTTGGCATCACAATCCTTTAGATCCACGAAATCCTGCAGTGGTTGCTCCCGGAGCGTTTGCTGCTGCAGCAGCAACACGCTGGGTACACAAAGATTCAACAATTGCGCTGCTGCCGGCAACGGTTGTGTTTCCAGCAGCTGCAGCTTGCAGGGCGCTTGCTCCGTATAGAACATCAACAGCACCCTGGAGTCGACATAGTGACTGGGTTGACGCTGCTTGGGCTGCGATGGTAGCGCCAACATGGATTTGAGTTCAACGGCTAGCAAACGTGGCTCCTCGTTGTCCCAGCAGAGACGCACAGCCAGGCAGGATTTGCTGTTGGCTGGCGCTGCCTCCGACAATTCGTAGTCATAAAGCTGCTGACGCTCAAAGTTCCAGCAATAAATGCGCGCACTAGGCGTATAATTGCTATTGGCTATGACCAAGACCAAGTGGCTGCCCAGGCTGTTGCACTTGACCATTATGAATTCGCCAAAGTCATCAAAGATTTCATGACCACTCTTCGCTGGAAACAGCAACTTGGGCTCATGCCGGCTCACATCATAGACCTTGACATATCCCTGCATGGTGAAGACTGACAGATAACAGCTGCTCAAATCCATGCCTATAATCTTGCCTTCGTGATCGTTGCCTTGAAGCCGATGCAGCACCACGCCGCCCACGGAGTAGACCACAATGTCGCTGGCATTAAGACAAAAGATTTGCTGGTTTTGAATGCACAAGGACAGACATTCGGCAGGAAATGTTTGCAGCAGTTTCAGCTGCAGCGCTGGCGTTGCTTTAGCGTCTACACCAGATGCCTCAATAAGCTCATCAAATTCATCCAGCTGCGGCTCCAGTTTCTGCAAACTATAGCTGGATATCATGCGTCCATTGCTCACCACCAGGCATAGATCATTGAGCGCCATGGCGCTGACAGCAAAGTCCGTTTGTATGCGACTGACACGTCCGCTGCAGTGCGTCAGCTGCACGCTATTGGCAGTACTTTGCACAGCCCACAGCTGTCGCGTATGACAGGCCAACAGTGGCTGCTCCTTTAGCATAAAGACGCTTGACAAACAGTTGACCAGTATACAAGGCTTGGCCAGCTCATTGTAGCCCCAGGTGCAGCTCTTTATGGCTCCTTGGCGTGACAGCGAGGAAATGTTGCCCAGCTGCCAGGCTTCCTCAGGAGCAGCTACAAAGCAGCTTACCGCACGCTTCCAGGTATAAAGATTACCCAGATTGGTAGCTGCACATAAAGTTTGATTGCTGCTGCTGTAGGCCAGGCAGCTGAAAATCTCTTGGCGACTTTTGTTGTTGCTGCTGCTGCTGTTGCTGGTGCTTGGCTGGCTAAAAAAGTTGCTGCTGTTTGTGCTAGCGGTAGCCACAGCGCTGCCTACTGCATCCATCTTTAACAAGTAGTTATCGCTGCGTTCTATGTCCCAAATGCGCACACTCAAATCGCCTGTGATAATGGCCAAACTGTTGCCTGCCCAAGCAATAGCCCCCAGTTTGCCATTGCCGCGTCCGCTAAGCTTCACACGCTCCAGCTCTGTCAAAATGCCTGTCGATTCAACCAGATATAGCGTTATGGTAAGATCATCCAGCAAACACATTACTGCATCCCTAAAGTGTAATAAATTCTTTAAACATCAGCTTATACTCCCAGTCGTAACTTACTTCTTGGGATGCCAAAGCATCTGCACTATAGCCGCCTGTTGTGGTCCGCTCTTGAGTACTTCGGTGCAAGCTCCGCTCTGGTTAATATAATAGGCCACGCCCGTCTGCGTGCAGGCGTAAAAGCAATGATTATCCTTTACACCAGAATGTCCACGTGCCGCTGTGCGTGGCCGCCAATTGGTTAGAGTATCCAACGCCTGCTCATCGCCAGCTACAGCTGCCTTGGCCAAGCTGGCCATCTCCTCACGCACTTCGCTCTCCACAGTGCGGCGAAAGCAGATTAAGAGCAGCACCTCGCGCAAGTCATGCGAAAACATGGTCAGAAACTGATACTGTCCATCACAGCGCCAGCCTGTAACCAAGCCATTTGCATCTGCAGTAACCATGCGACCGCCCTGCTCGCTAAACTCCAAAAGCAATATGGCCGCCTTATGTGGACCGCTGACGCTGGCAAACTCACGATGTCCAGCAAACCAGACATGTATATCGCCGTGCTCCCAGCCAGTAGCCAGCAACGCCTTCTCTGGATGCCAACAGAGCGCAGTTGCCTGCGAGCTTGCATGCACGGGATATGTCACATCGCGTTGAGGTTCACCCTAAAAGACAATATTAGTATTTACACCACTTAATTTGACACCACTTACTGTATCCGCAAAGATTGTAACGCTGCCACCACGCTCTTGGCTGTATGAAGCCACTGCGAAAAGAGGCTCATTAGGATGCCAGCTGCTAATCGTGCTCACTGCATCCGAGTCCAAAAACTCGATTTTTGTATCAAAATATAGTGTCATGTTATCAAGAATGCATAAAAACAGCGACTGGCGGAAAAGTTAGCCATAACAAACAAATGTGTTGCCATGGTTAACAATTGTATATGTTTTTACTAAACATATGTAAAAAACCGTTACATTATTTTGCCTGTTATTACTTATCGATCTACGATTAATTTCTTGTATGCCTAAACATTTTGCTAGCAAATAAAATAGATATTTATTTATTACATTAATTTATTTATTTTATATAAAACTATTAATTGATTAAGCAGTAGCTTGTTTTGCTATTCAAAAGATCCACTAATTATCATGATGAAACCACAATAAGTGATACACAGAAGAAGCTATATACTCTTCTTCAAGAGACAATCCCAATGCATAATAATGCTGCCATAGCTCTCTGCCGTGCTTAAAACGCACACATGAAATACACTTTAGAGAGATTAACAAAGTTGTAGTGAAAAAAAATAGTATATGAATGTCACAGCAAAAATAAGCACATACAAATATCTCTAGATTTTATAATAGTAAATCTAGATATAGAGAGATAGCGCAAGTAAAGATTGGTATAAGAAATATAGCAATTTCAAGAATTCGTGCTATGCCATAAGACTGAATTCAAGTGTGGCAGACACGCTGTGCTTAGCACACGAGCTGAACTGAATCACAATTGTAATGGTAGGCTCGTGCTTGTATAATGGATCAGTCACGACACACCATCAACACATTTCTATTTGCTAAATTTTAAATTTACATCAACTAGCACAAACGCACTTTGATAGTATACATAACAAAACCACCAGGGCACGATTCAGTGCTCTATATCGTGAACGTCTTGCAACATCATGTGCCGCTAGCACAAGTCTTATCAACAGAAATATCTAATTTCTAACATTTTCGATATGCCTCATAAATATAACTATTGTGTTATTATGGTGTTTGTTGTTCTTTCTTCTTCAAATTAAGTTTGGCTTCATGGGCGTATTTGGTGGCTGCTGAAAGATCTCAGCCTCTCACTAGGAAAAAGCGGTCGCTAATATTAGTCTTGTCTTGCTGTTGTTTCTATCTTCTTAATGCCTGCCCATTATTGTTGGCGCATTCAGATTATATTGTGATAGATTATTTAAGCTGTGCTCGTCTATAACTCAGCAGTACCAGGAATTGGCTATCTCGCTAGACTGCTTAAGTTTCCCTGTCATCGGCTGAGTGGCGTTTTGCCATTTCCAATTTGCTGGTTAGTTCTTTTCCATTCTGATTTAATGGATCATGCTGTTAGCTCTCTGTATCTACGCTTGGTCAATATTCGCCTAGACCGTCAGCTAACTGTAAAATCAAAGATATGGCAGTGGACGGAGCCGGAACGTACTTCACACAGGTCTGGCCACACACACAGAGTGGCAGACAAAGCTATACCATGCTCTCTCTTGCTCGCAAAATTGGTGTGGCTACTTTAACGTGGTGTGCCCTACAATGGTCAGACCAGATCTTCTTTTTAGCACAGCACCAAATATAAAATATGCCTCAAGTACAAGTATTATCTCTTAATTAAGCAGATAAACAATTTTATCTTGATGTCCTTCGTCATATGCCTAGAAAGTGGTGAACTGTATTTGACATAATCTCACACGCTTCAACTTGTCCACTCAGGTGGCACGGCGATTAGTGTGTAGTTTGTGTTTGATCGCTGCGTGAATCATAGGATAGCGCCGGACTACTCTTCGTACCGTCACATTGTCGCTGTGCTAGCTTTGCTACTGCGCTCCTTGAACTTACGCCTGTGGATTGCTCTCACACTCCCGCTAGGAGGGTTCGTAAAGAATGGAACTATAAATATATTCTGTTTAGACATCGATATTATTGTTTATTTTGCAAATCTCTCAATATAAAATGTTAAACGTTCACAAATTAGTGTAATCGAATCCAGATAAATTTATAGTATTGATAAAAGGGCTTTAACAATGGCTATGTATTGTCTACGATTCGTTTTGAAAATGCACAAAGTTTCCAAATTAGTTGGCAGCGCTCTAGTAGGAGCAGCAGTCCGCAGCGGGAGTCTAAAGCTGTTGGCAGATGCGCCTGACACTATTGTGGTGGCCGAGCTATTTTTGAATACGTGAACCCAGCTGGCTCAAATTTGGGGTATTTGATGGGTGCGTCATTTGTGGGCGTAACGCGTCTTTGCTTGGAGCTGGTCACTCTAATAGATATAAGATTGCTGGTTTTATTGTTTGTGCTGTAGTGCAGGCGCCTTAGACATATGGGCTTGGCTGCTGTTATGTCTCCTCGCTCAACAAGGCCTGGTTTTGGCTCGTGATTGCACCTTATAGATTGGCGACTTTAAGCCTTGTGCAGGTTGCTGCTGGTTTCGGTTTTAGAGACCACGCTCGAATGAACTCTGAGATTTATGATAGAGAGACTGCAAAAAATCGTTCGCTCTAAGAGCACGAGACACTTGACGTCCATAGATGTGAATAGCTGCTGCTGGGCAGGCTTAGCTTGTGGCTGCTGTTGTTGCTGTGCAGGCTTGGCTTGTGGCTGCTGCTGTTGTTGTTGCTGCGCAGGCTTAGCTTGTGGCTGCTGTTGTTGTTGCTGCTGCTGGGCAGGCTTAGCTTGTGGCTGTTGTTTGGGTTTTTGTGCAGCATCTGGTTTCTTTGCATTGGCATTGGGAGCAGCTGCCGACTTAGGCGCTTGACCTGCGGGCTTAACTTGTTGTGGTTCAGCAACTGGCGCCGCTGGCTGTTGAGTCGGTTGTGCTGCAGGCATTTCTTCTAGTTTTTTCTCGGGCACAACTAGAGCTTCCTTTTGTGGCGGATTGGCCGGCTCAGCTGCTGGTGCCGCTTGTTTTGGTGGTGTCTTTTGCTTTGGTGCCGCCTGCTTTGGTGGCGTCTTTTGCTTGGGCGATGCCTGCTTTGGCTGTGGAGCTGCATCCAGTTTTTGCTCAATGGGCTTTGCTTCCTCTGGAGTTACTGGAGCAGTAGCAGCAACTGGTGTTGCCTCCTGCTTGGCAACAATAGCCTCTTTAACTTCGATTGGTGCAGCTGGCGGCGCAGCTGCTGGTAAAACGATCGCTTGTGCTGGCGTCTCTTTTTTTGGTTCTACGATCGCCTGCGGGGCTGGAGCTTGTGCAGGCTTGGGTGGCGACTGTTCTTTTTGCGCTGGAGCTACTGGCTCTGCTGACTTGGGAGGATCAGCAGCCACTATTTGCGCCAAGGTTTGGCCTCCAGCAATAGGTGCTCCCCAAGCGACGGGTGGTGCACTGGGCATAGCTACAGCTTTAGTGTCAACTGGTTTTGGTTGCTCCACAGGTTTTGCTTGCTCGATGGGCTTCGCTTGTTCCACTGGCTTTACTTCTACCACTGGCTTGGGTTGCTCCATTGCTTTCGGTTGCTCCACAGGTTTTGCTTGCTCGATGAGCTTCGGCTGTTGCTGTTGTTTGGATTGTTCCTGTTGCTTGGGTTGTTCCTTCTGTTTGTTTTGCTCTTTTGGTTTCTGTTGCTCCGCAGGCTTCTTTTGTTCCACTTGCTTGGGTTGCTCTTGCTGTTTAGACTGCTCGACAGGTTTTGCCTGCTCCACAGGTTTCGGCTGCTCCACAAGCTTTGGTGCCTCTACGGGTTTGGCTTGCGCCGCTTGATTTTGCTGCTTCACTTCAGGCTTGATCTCGTCCTGTTTTGTCTGCTCATTGTCATTCTTTTTACCTTGTTGTTTCTTCTGTTCTTGTGGCTGCTTAGTCTTTTGCTGATTTTCATTCTGTTTCGTTTGCTGCTCCTGTTTTTTATTTTGCTTGTTCTCCTGTTTGTTAGCTTTCTTGGTATTCTGTTGCTGCTCTGGTTTTTTGTTGCCTTTGAGCTGTTCCTGCTGCTTGTTGGCCTCCTGCTTGGCTACCTCATCAAAGTCACCCACCAGCGCCGGCACATCATCATCGTCATCGGCACCATTCTCTTGCGCCTTTTGATTGTTGGACATGGCGCTGGCATAGGCACGCAGTTGCACTACAGTCTCCTGCCCCAGCTGGGGCAGTATGTCTGGCAGCATTTCAACAACCTTCTTGGTTTCGCCATGACCAGTCACAGCAAAAGTGTTGGCCGACAGCGAAGCCTGCGCCTTGGGATTGTTAAAGTGGATGACCGTAAGATCATCTTTTATAATGTTGACCTCTTCAATGCCGGGTATGGTGCTCACAGAGAGTTTCTTTAGCGAGCTCTGCAGCTTCTTATCATCGGTGGCCGCCGTCTGGTGCATGACCTTCTTTTTACGACGGGGCGTGCCCTTGCCGCCAATGCGCACCTGCGCCTGCAAACGTTTCAGTTTCTCCACATTCATATTCGCTACAAAAAAAGCAGAAAAATAATTAATTATATATGTATATTAGATTACATAAAATCGGCAAGCAAGAAATTACCTCAGCTACGTTGTGACGATGTGCAACTCCACGGGCGAAATGGCAAAATGCGAGCTGCAGCAGTTGAGGCAAACGATCCACACACACCGAAACATAGGCAGCGCTGCTTTTATTAATATAACGCCTCTGCCTGCTTTATTTTTGTGTTTTGGTCTTTTTTGCATTTTTCGCCTCGCAAAACAAATAAAAATGTCCCGCAGAATTTTAAAAATAGATACGCCTCAGCTTCTGCTGCGTGTTTGTTTGAAAGTTTCTATTGCTGCTCGGCGTGTGGCGACTAAAGACGTTGCCACAGCGGCTGTTGAACTGTAACACGCGGAACAAAAATAGATACAAATCATATAAAAACTTGCCACACACTAAATGTGAAGCTTGCACCATTAAGTATATACATATAATATATATATGTACCAAGCATGACGCATAATTCAAGAGATACTTGCAAACATATGCATAATATATACTTATGCTAGTACAGTAAGCGCCAAACTGCTAGTGTCGCAAAAGTTCTTAGGATTGTAAATATAAACATTTTTCGTTTGTTAAATTTATCATAAGACTTATATACATATAGTTAAATATATATCTATATACAATTGTATACCTAGCAGCTACCTAAACTATGAATACATTGCTCTCTTTAGTGATAAACCAATCAAAAATTTCTTATAATAAACATACATATGTACATACATACGTATTAAATGTAGCCAAAGTCAAAGCAGCTTCTCATCTTTTGTCAGATCTGTAGCAAATTTGTAAACATTTTGCAATTCTGTATTGCCGCATATTTTGTGAATTTGTTTATGCATTTGCAGCTCATGCTGTATGTGTTGTTCCAATGATGTGAACTTTTTCTGTTCGGCCTCTAGCTCTTCCAGCATAGCCATGTTCTACAAATAAATATTATATATATACATATATAAATATTATCAAAAAAGCAGGCATTAGAATTAATATTTTTATAGCTTACCTGACTGAAGCGCTCTTTTAATTGCTGCAGCTCTGTCGATTTGTCCTGTTCCTGAGCGCTGCTTATTTTCTTCTCCACATCAAAATCTTTTATTTGCAGCACATGCGGCGGCACAGTAAAGGTGCGCTTGTCCAGTTTCCGCAGAGCATGGAGTTTAGGTTTGCAACACTTCAGCATTAGGCGCATCACTTCGTCCCTTTGTTGCATCAACAGCGCAGACGTAGCTGGCGTTTCAATTTTCTTTATTGTTGAGTCCACGGCACGACCAATAAGTGTTTGCACCAGCATTTCGCCTGGTAAAAAGAACAAAACAAATTAACGACACTGCAACGCAAAATAAACACAAACTGCTGCTTACGTTCAGCGGAAATTTGCTCGGACGTAAAGTTGAACAAATCCAAGCTGTATGCCAGCTGATTTAAGTCCATAATTTAAATAAAATTTCACAATTTCAGACTGTAAACAAAAGGACGCTAACAAATAATGCGGGTACGGTAAAAATTCAATTTATAATTAATCGAAGCGATAAGTCTGTTGTTATCGATTATTTACTGCGCAATATAAATAACTGTTACAGTCAAAACTAAGAATTAAATGACTTTATTATTTTTTAACATTTATAGTTTCAACAATTTAATGGCAAATAGAGACGCTTGCTTATCATTTAACAAAGCTATTTAAAAGAGATAAGCGGCACTCGATAGGTCAAGCAAGAAAATAGTGTGACCAGCGACAAGCAAAAAAATCAAAACAGTTCCGCTTTATAATTGTCACAAATGTTACTTCGAAAATGTTGCTACTCTGGCTCTTGGGCCATACGACGTGCATTTGCCACAAAGCAAGCACAAATATTGGTTCATCCAGAAATTAAATATGCGCTGGAGCAAAAGCATCCCATTGTGGCATTGGAATCGACAATAATCACGCATGGCATGCCGCTGCCTGAGAACGTGGAAACAGCGCTGCAAGTGGAGCAACAGGTGCGATCCCAAGGTGCTCTGCCGGCTACCATAGGCATCATAGACGGTTGCATTAAGGTGGGACTGACCAAAGAGGAGCTTACGGAGCTGGCACACAAACCGCGCGAGCATGTGATAAAATGTTCGCGCCGTGATCTGCCATATGTGGTGGCGAAGGCACAAAGCGGTGGCACTACAGTAGCAGCGACTATGTTGATAGCCGAACGTGTAGGCATCAAAATATTTGCCACTGGTGGCATAGGCGGTGTGCATCGCGAGGGGCATGTGACGCTTGATATATCAGCGGATCTTGTCGAGCTGGGACGCACGCCGGTAGCGGTCGTTTGCAGCGGAGTAAAGTCTATATTGGACATACCACGTACGCTGGAGGTTTTGGAGACGCAAGGCGTATGTGTAGCCAGCTACGATAGTCCGGGCGGCGTCTTTCCGGATTTCTATACGCGCAACAGTGGTTGCAAGGTTCCATATGAGCTGGCTAATCCAACAGAAGCTGCAGAGCTGTTGCAGGCCTGGCATGCGCTGCAGTTGCGAAGTGGCGTGCTCATCGGCGTGCCCATACCTGCAGAATATGCGGCGGATAAACACGCTATAGAGGCGGCTATAAAGGAAGCAAATTACGAGGCGCAGGCGCAAGGCATAAGCGGCAAGGAGGTGACTCCTTTTTTGCTGGCACGCATAGCCAAGTTAACCAAAGGACGCAGCTTGCAGTCGAATATAGCGTTGATTAAAAATAATGCTAAGGTGGCAGCGGAAATTGCTTGTGCGCTGGCCAAGATACAGCAGAAAGGACCAGGCAAAGCTGCCAACCGTACTACAAGCACAAAATCACAGCCTGTCGTTGTGGGTGCTTCAATATTAGATCTCAGCTTTAAGCTTAAAGAATCACGCGAGCTGCAGCTAGATGGTGCCACTTATTCCTCCGTCACGCAGCAAACACCTGGCGGCGTGGGACGGAATCTAGCCGAGGGCATTTACAAGCTTTATGGCAGTTGTCAGCTCATTTCCGCCGTGGGCAATGATCAGATGGGACAAATGCTACAGCAACTCATGCCTCAAGCATTGCAGCGCAGTTTTATAGTCGATGACTCCAGTTCCACGTCATTATGCTCTGTAATCTTTGATCACTATGGCGATTGTAAGCTTATATTGGGCAATATGGAGGTGCATGCTAGCATCACACCCGAGCAGCTGCTGGCACGCCAGGAGCTCATCAGCCAAGCCCCGCTGCTAATTATGGACAGCAACATTTCGGAGCAAAGCATGGCCTGCCTTTTGGAACTGGCACAGCGCTATAAGCTGCCTGTGTTCTTTGAGCCCACAGACATGTTTATTGCCGGCAAGCCCTTTCAGCTGCAGCCAGCGCTTACGCAGCAAATACGTTTGATTAGTCCCAATTTGCAAGAGCTGCGAACTATTGCGGCCAGCATAATGGGTCAGCAGTTGTCGTTGCCTTTAGAGTCGCAGTCGAAAGTGACGCAAGCCAAGTTGCTGCTGGAGCAAATACAAAGCCACTTTAACTGCATTATTGTCACTTTGGGCAATGAGGGCGTGCTGCTTAGCTGTCGCAGAGATGCTTTGGACGATGCGCGTCAGCTGTTGGAGCTCACACCCAGTCAAGAGCACACCGTACGCTTCTATGCTGCGCCCGAGGTGCACAACATAGTAAACGTCTCCGGTGCCGGCGATAGTTTTTGTGCTGGCTTCATCACCGCACTATTGAAGCATCATACGCTGGATGAATCTGTCGCTGCAGGCTTTGTAGCTGCCGAACGTGCTTTGCTCTCTGACTCTGCCGTGCCGCAGACGTATTTCCGTAATGCCGACGACTTTGAACACAACTTGAGACAAACTTTAAAGACGCTCCAGCAAAGCATTTAATCATTGTTTACTAATCAGGGGTTTTCACTTATTTTTATATATACGTTATACTAAAGCCATGTACATAGTAAGATGCAATGCATCAATGCGCCCAGCTGCAATGTTAACAATAAATGTGTGTTTACAATTTTATTATTTATATTTATTAAATATTGCATTTAAAAACTTACAGTTTAATGACCTTATCCTTGCCAGCGGAGGCCACACGGGAACCATCTGGCGCCCAGTCCACACCAAAGACTTCGTCAGCATGTCCAGGCAGCTCCTGTGCCAACTTTTTGGTTTGCACGCTCCAAACTAAGAAATATATAAAATAATAATATTATGGAATTAAATACAATAATTTCAAATGTTGACTCACCCTTTAATGTGGAATCCTTGCTGCCAGAAACAATCAGACGCGAGTCAGCTGACCAAGCTAACGTATAAACCGCCTGCACGTGTCCACGGAATGTAGCAATGAACTGACCATCATGAGCACGCCACAGTCGCACCGATTTGTCAAAGGAAGCGGATGCTATAAGCTTAACATCCGGCGAGTACTTGACATCGTTGACCACATTCTGATGGCCTGTCATGCGTTGCACGCATTTGTTCGCATTGTTGCGCCACAAGTAGAGTGTGTTGTCATCCGAGCAGGAAACAAGCGATTCCACTTCATCAGGACAAACAGCTTGATAGCGTTTTAAAGCAGCAGCACGCATATCCTCAGCTGAAAAAGATATTTCAATATAAATAAATGTTAAATTTTTCTAGTATTGCACTTACAGTTTTGATCTACCTGCGCCTGAGCCTCCTGGCGCGTATTTACTGGCTGAAAAGGTCCTGTGCGCAGCACATAGTCTGTGCTCAGCGCTATGTTGTTTACCCAATGTGCATGCCCAGAGAAGGTGCGACATAGAATGCCGTCGGCAGCACGCCACATTTTAACGCTGCGATCCTTAGAGGAGGTGTAGATAAGTCCCGTGCCGCCCCAGCGAACTGCAGTTACAGCATTTGTATGTCCTGCAATGTTGAACAGACACTGGCCCAACTTGACATCCCAAACGCGGCAGTCACCGTCGCTGCTTGCCGAAGCTAGCCTTCGACACTCAGGATTCAAATGATACGGCTCCCAGGCGAGACCATTGATGTGCTTCTTATGTCCGCTAAGATTGCGACCCACTTGTTTGCCGGTCTCCGGATCCCAAATAATAATGTTGCCAGCCTTGCAGGCACTGGCCAGTCGCTTGCCATCTGGTGACCAGGCAACGCACAGCACCCACTGCTTGTGTCCGCTGCAGGTGTAATGTGGTGTCTCGGTATTAAGATCCCACAGACGCACTGTCGTATCACCGCTGCCACTAGCTAAATGCCGACCATCTGGGCTAAAGTGTAGCGATACTATAGCCTCTGCATGGCCAGGCATGGAACTCGTGCATCTTGTCACCGGGCGCACTTTAAACACTGCCTGTGGCTGATACACTATGTCAATTACATTCTCAGTGTCTACTGTGCTAAGATCGAGCGTCTCCTCTAGTGACTTTTTAATTTCATCCTCGCCCACAAAGAACAGATAAGGTGTTGCCTCCTCGTTTTTAAGCAGCGCATTGCAAATGAGACCCAACTGCTGTGTTGTAATGCCAGCGGGCAAGTCTATGGGTGGTCCGGCTTCCTCCCCAGTATCGGATATCAGCCGTGCTTGGAGCGTGTGTGGCGTTACTTTTATTTCGGCTTCATTTTCTATTTTCTGCTTTTTGGCAAACATGTTGCTTGTGAAATTCAAATAACAACAAACCACACGTGCTCACGGCAGTGTTGGCAAATACAGCAATAATCGCATAACTATCGATATAAGGAGTTGCACAATGAGATTACACATTGTTTATGACGTCAGCAGCACTTCAATTATTCTAATATAAAATTAACTTCTGTAGGCAGGAAAGTCGTTTAAATTAAACACAATTCTTTTGAAACTCATCGCAATTGTTTATTTCGCAACAACTGACGCTAGACTGAAGAGACTTTTCCTACACTGCGACTTGTTTTTATTTGTATGTGTAGGTGGGAATGAGATTAAGAGTAGGTTGATAACGCGCGTAGTTAACGACTATTTGAACTGTTGTACATCTTAGCTTGAGAACATCTCATCTCACAATGCCATCTAGGGCAAACTGTTCCGCCCTAACTCCTTGTTGTCGATAAGAATTTAAAAATGAAACAACCAATGGATAGTAGCATATTAATAGCATTTATAGTTTCAGTTTTATGGTTTGAAATTTAGTTAGATACAAAATGATAATTGAAACATCAATGATTAACTTAGTTATAATTTAATGGCTTAAGCGAGCTATTGAAACCACAGTATAGCTTTCAGTTTGTAAACAAAAATTGTAGATTAAGAGTCTGGTATAAAATGTATAGACATTGCTTTTGATTTAAATCAATTGTATACATATAATCTGTGTTAGTATAATAAGGTTATTTTAAATTAGACGCACTCTAACAGTGCGATTAAACATATTAGTTAGAATTACATTATGGTATAACACTCTATGAGAAATTATTAATGCCGCTAAAAGATTGCAATTGTTAACATAGTTAGAACCGAGCACTAAATCATTCTACATAAGACACATACATAAATACTTATAGTTGCTAAAAATAGTAATTTGTTTACTTCTTTTTGAATTGAACCGCAGAGTTGTTCAATTTTGTCAAGGCTCTGCGCCATGTCAGATTAATAAACGTTAAAAATGTTTAGAAAAAGTGTAGAAAGAAATACTTTTCGACACATTTATATACATTATTTTTATGTTTTTTTTATAATACCTTTTTTTTATGTAATTTCCATTAAATTGTTTGATTTTAGTTTGCTTTAATTGTTGATCGTTTAGTTTGATTTGTATTGTTTAACTTGGTTTAAAGCGTTTCTTATTGCTTATCTATGAGAAGGAACATAGCACAATATTATGTTTGTTTTTTTATTGTATTTATGCATGTACGTTTGTATATATAAGTACTATATGTATGAAATTTCATTCAGTTTCAGCTTAAAGACTAAACAACATTTCAAACAAGTCACTATACGAGTTATGTTATGTTAAACTTTTACCATTAGCTTTTTTTTTGTTCTTTTTTTTGTGCTTTTGCTTTTCTAAATTTAGAATTCTTAGCATGATTGCAAAAGCGTTTTGTTTCATGTGTTGTAAATATGTAAGCTATAACAAATACAGATGCAAGCATGTATCTATGTAAACTCGTTAATGTTAGATTTGTATATTGCACAGTTTAATTGCAAATAGTATTGAAGTGATATTGATAGAGATAGAGTTGAGTGAGTGAGTGAGTAAGAGAGACAGAGAGAGCACATCAAGATTGTTTTGTTTAGCGAAAATAGCTTGAGAGTGGGTGGGTCGGGATTGGGCTTGGGCTTGGCGACTGTCAGATGTAAAAAATATATCATATGTATGTATAATATATAATATGTGTATGTATGTATATATATATATATATATATATATATATATATATAATATAAGTATATAAAGTTTTAGTTTAGTATCACACTAGTAGAGATAATGCGAAGAAGCCTGAGCTCTATACTGTTTCGGTGTCAGCTTGATCAGCTTGGGATTGAAGGCTCCCAATGCCGCTTCGTTTGTAGATGAGGCCGCTGGCGGAACTGTATGCGTGCGAAAGCGCGAACGCAGGAAATTTTGCATGGAGCGCAGCCGAATGATGGGCGCACAGGGCGATTGTCGTAGCGTATTATGGTTGAGCGCCCAATAGATGACCGGACTGATGGCCGAATAAAAGTAGCCTGTCATATAAAAATAATTACATATGAATTTATTAATCTCAAATGCTTCCTGAGTCAAAAGTATCGTAAATTACTGGATCGTTGCTGTATGAATGTATAATACCCATATTGATGAATACAGCAAAAAATAAAAACAATAAATAGAGGACCATGGAGAAGAGACCAACTGAGCGACGAGCTTGAAAGTTCAACAGGCAGACCCACAGTAATGTAGCAAATAGTGCAAAATTTAAAAATATATACGAATTTTCGCCATAAATTCCATTGACAGTTTTTTCATGAGCTGGAATGCCCTTGATATTCATAGCCGAGAACAAGACAGCATGGGAGAGCAGCACGTTGAAGAAAGGACTGCCAATGCAAGCGGCATATGCCATTCTTTCATAGCCCTGCATGGCCATGGCCACATTGGCTATCAAATCACTAATACCATTGGCCACTGGGCTGACCGCAACGCCCATAAAGTCAGGTGGTATTTCCAATATACTGCCAATTACGCCCATTATTACAGATATTTCGCTGGCAGTTTCAAAGATCAGGCACATGGAACCGGAAAGATTCATTATAGTAAACAGCCAGTGATATTTTGGTGGCACATTGGTGCGCGAGTGCAAGAAGACAACAATTGCTATTGGAACGGTCAATGAGCAAGAATATAGACCGTAGTAATAGGTTTCGAATATTCTATTATACCAAAGCGTTGTTTTGTCTCTGAAAATAAACGCCTGACCAACAATGAGCGTTATGGCTGGATTCAAAAAGATTTGCATGCAGTTGAGCAGCTTGCTCCAGCCGTGCTTGTCCAGTTCGTAGTCAACCAATGGTATATAAAGCACACATATGATTGTTACGGGTGCCTTGGCTATATAATATATACGTATAATCAAACTGGCTTTACTCCAATTATAAGCATCGATGGGATTAATGGCATCAAGAAAATCTCTGCAAATCCGATGGTTTTTAGGCACTGTGGGATTATAAAAAACATTTCGAGTGCCGTCCACGTCAACGCTATGTCGATGCCGAGCTCCCGTTTGTCTAGTTATAAATGTCAAACGACTTTTATTAGTGCTCTGGGAGTTGAAAAACCAATCTTCGGGTCTTTCTATTATTTCGAAATGCGCGTCCTCAGCATAGTAATTATATTTATTTCGTAATTTATCCAGTTTCTCCCTCAGCTCTGGTGTGTCTGGTTGATGCTTTAGCTCTTTAATTTTACGTTTCAGAGCTGCAAGCCATAAGCAAAATTAAGAACTAACTTTAGCTGCAACTAACAGTTACTACTTACACCTCAACGTAGCCCGCAGTAGGAACACATCAACGAAATTGACTATAAAATAAATGAAGTATACGCAAAACATGAGGATGCATTCAGTCATTTTGACTCTACCATCAGCATTAACAAAATATTCCAGCATCGACACACCCAATATAAAGAAGAGTAAGTCCCGCACTGTGGCATGCTGATTCATTTTAAATGGACTCATATAACAGATCAATCCACCAGTGAAGATTGTAACAAACAATGCCAGCGCCAATGTATTAGCCACTACTGGCTCTTTGTCGTCTATGGCCGATAAATCAGAAAACATATCCGGCGTACTGTTGCCAATCGCCAAGAAGGTGATACCAGCCAAATGCTCGTTCATGTGGCACATCCGTGAAAGCATCTTCAGTGCCGGACTGTAGTACTGATTGACCACAACGCCCAGAAATATAAGCAGCTCTACGCAAAACAGCAATAGTATGCTTATAAACACCAGCTCTTCGAATTTGTTCTTGCAGTTAAATTCACAGGACATTATTCTCATGTAGGGCACAAAGTTTGTGCCCGCTATGCAATTGGTGGCGTTCAATACAAACTCACAGCGGTCCTCGTATGGAAAGCCGGTGACCACAAAGCAGCTAACATTGTGAAAGAAACTATCGAACTCTCGATCCAATGCATTGGGCTCATAATTCTCATCCATGGTCAGATTTCAATGCTTAAAAATTTTGTTGTTTGCTCAAAGTAAAATAAACTAAATATAAATCAAATTTGTCAAACTAGAAAGAGAAAACTTTCAAAGTTTTCTGATATTCTAATCAGCCTAACGTACGAAGCAACGTTAAGGTAGCTCGACTTACCTAATAGTAGATGAAAGTAGACGGAAGTTTTGCTACAGTATTGCTTATAACCAAAGTTTTTGTAGAATATGCAGAAGACATGCGGTGACCAGCAGACGATGAAGATTAAGGCGGAAGCAATTAGCATGTTGGCCAAATGGCGACGCGAGCGCAGCGTTGAAGTCTGCGGCAGCGGTATGCCCGGAGTGGCAGGACCACGCCCAGCACGATGTATGCGCTGCCTTTGCGAGTGGGCACGAATCTCTCGCATAGCTCTGCATCATAGGATAAACACTTTATAAATTAAACCTTAACTTGCCACATTTGCATACCTGGGCGAGATAGGATTGCTGGAGCGATAGGAGCCTGGCTCAAGGGCAACATTAGCGCCTGCCACGCCGGGCTGTAGATTGTGCAACTGTATGTCACCCGGACTAACGGCGATCTGAGCACCACCATTGCCATTCGAAGTATCATCGGCTGTTGTGGCGCCACCGCAAGCTGCCTGCTGTGCATTGGCACAGCCCGTAACGATGACCATGTGCGTCTGGCGACGCAGTATGGGCATGGGCAGCGGCAACTCGCCATGCGCCGCCCGCGCTGTTAATGAGAGCGCACATAGCTTACGCCGCACGCCGTAATGATTCAGCAGCACGCCCACGCCGGGCAGCACAAACACCGCTATGGTGTGGAATAAAATAAAGGACATGAACATGGCATTGGCGCCCAGCTCCGAGGTGCAGCTAATGCTAACTGGATTGGGCGTAGTGCTGGTGCCGGCGCCCTTGATAATCACCGACTTGGCTATGATCTTGTAGGCAAAAAGAAACGGCGTGCTAATTGCGGCCGAGGCCAGCCAGCAGAGCATGGCCAGCGATACGTGCAGGTAACGTCGCTGTCGCAGCTGCGCCAGTCGTGGATGCTTGACGGTGGCATATCGATCCAATGAGAGCATAAAGAATGATATTGTGCTCGCTGCTACTGGCATCACCTGCAGAAATATATAAAGCAACTCAGTGAAATGTAATAAAACATTATCGAGAATTTAAATTAAAAGAATTAATTTATAAATAAAGTTCTATGTTATTAAAAAAATGCTAATGCTATTTTGTGATAAACAGTTTATTTCATATTTTTCTAATGCATTAATTTTCGCATAAACTGCTCACCTGAACATAGTGTATGAGCTTGCAGAGGAGAAGCGGCAAGGATCTGGTGCCCCGATTCATTGCAAGATTGAGTAGCGTAACCGGTGCCGATATGCCCGTGACCAGTAAGTCGGCAATGCAAACTGCCAGCAGCAAAGGATTTCGCAGACGCACCGACGACGCCGAGCATAGTGTTAGCACCAAAGTGGAATTGCCCACAACGCCGCCGAAAACGACCAGACCATAGCTAATGGCCAAGAGCAAAATAGTAAGCGATGGAATAGCATGCTCCGTATCGCCGCTGGCATCAATATCATAGGGACTAATTAGTGTAAAGTTTCCATAGTTATCATAGTCCAAGTCCTGGCCACCCAACTGCCCGCCAGCTGCAGGCTCAAAGCCAAAATTGTTGTTCGATAGCAGCGCATAGTTTATTTCGGTGGCAGCTACATCGCTATTAAGATCCAAGTTGCTATCGAATGTTGATTGCTGCTGCTGCTGCCGTCGGTATGTGTTTTCCCACCATTGCTGCAGGTTGTTGCTATTCATCCTTTTATGCTAACACTGGGCGTTGCCGATCGCTGTCGATGCGTTTGTCTGGGTGCCTCATTGCATACTAAAGGTGCCTGGGTGCTGGTGCTACGAAAAAAATGAGACAAACCAAGCAAAATAGAATAGAAAGAAAGGTAGGATGTAACAAAATGCCATCATCATCAGTCTTTTATACCCTGTACTTATTGGGCGTTAAGTATGCGTTGCTATATTTATAATTTATTTGTAATGAGAATTTTATATTTATCTGATTTAAAGAAATTAACTTAACTGTAAATTTACTTATTTGCTGCTAAATCTAATTTGGTGTCAAAGTAAACTTTTAGATATAAATATATGCTAATTAGTTTTACAAATAAATATATAAAGCTTACTGCTTTGCCATGCCTAAATTCCAGACTGCATATATACAGTATAAATGAAATATAATTTTAAATTTGTACTCAGTTAACTTTAAGCTTTAAAATTGCATAGGGTATATTTTGAACTAAACGTTAAATGCGCATTTCATCATGTTTTGTTTCAGCAAGGACATACAATGTTACACCCACAACCACATCCCACAAACACAAACACACACACACACTCCAACACATTTATATAAAAGTGCTTGCCTGACACTGACACTCATGCAATGCGAACAGGGCGCACTCAGAGATTAGTGCTGCGCTTCCTTCCGCCATTGCAGCATTTTAGCTGGAGCAAAATGAATGGCAACCTTGCACTTTGTGCCCTCAACAAACAACCACAAGGTTTGGCGCCAACCGCACCACAAGCCGCTTACACGAAAATATGAAAGCATCTCTGGAATTTCGAATGTAAAATTAGAATCACAGGAAAAAGCAACAAAATAGCCAAAGATACATCGTAAACTGCTGCTGTGTCCGCTGCAGAGAGCAAGAGCAAGAGCAATGCCAGCAGCTCTCTGCTCCTCACTTGCAGCACACAGATGGGAGCTGCTCCAAGCATATTTAAATGCTGGCTGCAATAAATGCAAGCAAGCCAAAACTACTATTAAAACTTTAATTGAAAACGTTATCAAAAGCCAAGCAAGCAAACTCATTAAGCGACCGCACTGTGGGTATTAAAACATGAAAATGCAAGCAGCAGCGTAAAGCGTAAATTAAATCTCTCTAGCCGGTAGCATGAGTCGCCCTGTGCTGCTGTTAAAGCAATGATTAAAATCCTGTGCCCAGCTGTGTGTGCGTGTGTGTGTGAAAAGCTTTGGCAGACAGCGCGACTTGCTTTGTATTTATGTGTACGTGTTGCGTGTATGTCTGTAATTTGTAATCGCTGTGTTAGACTATCTTTTGTAGGGCCGTGGACGACTGGAGCATTGCTTGAGCAGGTTTGTACATTTGGAACGTGACTATCATTTGCTGATTGCTCTGTTGTTTTTTGCTCTGCTGCTGCTTGCTGCTGGTGGTTGGTGGTGGGCCTCGCTGCCATTGTCCTGCGCAATTTGTGTATGTGTGTGTGAGCGTGTTTGTGATGTCAACGCCAACGCTTTTTGCCTTTTGCTTGATGTGTGTGACTGCTGCTCTGACGTTTGCCTAATCTGCTTAATTTGCGTTAATTTAATCGCTGCCTGGCAAAAATTATGCGACACTCGCTGTGCGCCTCAGTATATGCTTAAATTTATGTCCGCACTACGCTGCGTATGTGTAACGTGTGTGCGAGCGTAAATAACCTGTTGGTCTAGCCTTGCTCTAAATCCAAAAAATACCACATGCAGTTGCAAATTTTTCAGCTTGCTACTTTACTTGCTGTGGCTCATTGAAAATATATGAATTCGGATATCTATATTAATTTACGTCACTCAAATGTCAAAGGCAGGCAACAATAGTTTACACAATAGCCCAGGCCAAAGTCGCACCTGCCGCAATAACAGTGAAAGAGAGAGAGAGAGAAAGTGTAGCCTGAAACGGAAGATGGCCCATCAGCTTAAGAGCCAGGGCAAGTTTAGTGCTTGATAGAAAGAGAAGCATTCGATTGTTGTCAGCACCACCCTAATATCAAAACTGTCAGCCACAGGTGATTTAATAACATACATACATACACGCACACACATACACACATGCAAACACACACATACAAATACACTGAGCGTAAGCGAAGAAAACTTAATGCTCTTGTCGGCGATTTCTCGTTCGCTGCTTTTGTCTGTCCTTATTGATTTGGAAACTGTGTGTGTGTGTGTGTGTGTGCGGGTGTGTGTATGTGTGCGCGTGTCCAGGCGTCCTTCTTCAGCTGCCTCGTGCTGTGTGCTATAACACAAAAGGCACAAACAAACAAGTCTTTGTTGCTGCGTTGTCTTCACTGTCAAAAAAAATCCACAAAAAAATATGTACGAAGCATTTTCGGCAATAGCAAGTTCTTAGCCGAACAATGTAAAAAATGCGTGGGCTGAGACAAGAGCAAAGACATCACCCACCCGTACACACACACACACACACATACGCAATTCTTAGATTGGCCGTGTAAAAAAACGAAGCCACAATTAGTAACCATAAAAATGCGTGGCACAGCAAAAATGCCAAGTAAATATTCCAAAATTACAACAATAGCGACAACTGAACAACAACAACAACAAAAACTTAGCATACCAATTAGTGTTGTATCAAAAGGCGGTAACGACCAACACTCATACTAAAAGACAGTCATGATTGTGAATGTGTGGGTGTATATTTATTGATGCGCTGAATAATACGTAATAACTTACAATTTCTTTGTCTGTTGCTGTTGTGCGCTTCGTTGTCTGTTCTTTTGTAGTTTGTGTGTTGTAGCGACTGTTTGTTGGTTGCTTTGTTGTTTACTTTAGCGAAGGCACGGTATTTTACAGTTAGTACTATTTGCCGTTTTTTTTTTTATAATAATTTGTTATTGCAGCAAGCGCCTCCTCCTTGTCTTCGATGTTGTTGTTATGTTTATTTTATATCAAATACACTTTTAGCAAATATCTCGTTTTATAATTTTTATATATTGCATTTCATTAGTAAAATTGTTTTAAAAAATGTTTCTTTTTTTTTTTTTTTTGGCAAACAGTAAAAATATATTTGTGTTTTTATGCGTGCGTGTGCGTCTTATTGTGTGTGTATGTATGTATGTGTGTGGTGTGTGTGTATGTGTAAGTGTTGGGAAAAAATAAACTAAAATGAAACTCAATGTGCGGTGTGCAAAAATTGTTCCTCAATGGCGCACATAACACGTAAGGACTGCGGCGGAAGACTGTCCCGTGTAACGAGCGACAGTGAAAATTGTGCTGAAAACACAGCCAAAGTCAAATATCCAGAGAGAGAGAGAGAGAGAGAGAGAGAGAAAGAGAGAGCTCCGAAACTAAGGCAGAGAGTTCGAAGTTAAAAGTCGCGAGAGACGCCGACAGGCGCCAAAAAATAACCAAAAGCAGCAAGCAGAGCTTTGAGAGTGACGACGCGATACAGTGAAAGCTTTCTCCTGGCTGACCGCCGCTCAACTTTCGCTTTCATTCAGTTTTACAGGGCTCAGACTGGGCTATGATTGGCATTGTTTCTATTTTTAGCAGCAACGCATACAAAGCTGCTTTGGCATTACATATATTAAGTATTTAACTTATTACCCATTTAAAAAATTTTTTTTTTAAAGAAATGTTTTCTCTTTATTTAAATATTTTGTATATGATTAAAATGCATAATGTTTTTCAATAGTTGCAACTTGTATTGGATTTCTTCCGTTGTATACTCTGATTTTGTATATAATGTATATAATTTTTTGTTTTTAATATTTTATTAACTTATGCGCTTAATTATACAATGTAGTTGTTTGTGTGTGTGTTGTTTGTGAGTGTATTGTTTTTTTGTTTATAATGCTGTCTAAGGCAGACAATGCAATACTGTAAATCGTTAGACTTAACTAAGCGGCCATTAAAAAATGATATATCAGTATATTTAGGTATAGATAATTATGCGTTACGTTTGGAATAATGTTTGAAGGATACAAAATTTTAAGCCTAATTTGGGCGGCAATAAATAAAAGACAGTTGGTGTTACAAAATATATAAGCATGTATAAATAGAAAAAAATAAATTACGAAAACTAATTATCAAACTATTGTAATCGCAATATTTGATAAATACACAATAGATATTTGAGATACAATCATTGAGTGGAGTTGCATTGTAGAGAAAAAAAAGTTTAAACTTACGCAATAAAAAATGTTCATGAATTATTGATTTTCTTGCAATAAGTAGCAGCAGCGTTTCGTTGATCAGTTCACATATTTTGTTTGAAGTTAACTTCATTAAAGTTTCTATATAATAAGAGCAGTATTATTGTTGGCAGCGGTATACTTTTGTTGTTTTGTTTCTTGCTTGTGGATAGAGAAAGTGAGCAAAACGCCGATTATCTAATCATCAATAGTATATTCGGGCATTTTCTCATATTTCTGCTGAGTGCCTTCATGGCTAGTGTCCACAAGCAGAGCCGTATGGGAATAGCCCATGGCGACCTGAGGTATTTTAATGTTATCCATTTTTGGCACCTCCTTGGGTACCGTCGATGACTTCTGAAACTCGCCAATGCCCAGCTCACCAAATGTTGGCGAAGCACCCCAGGCAATGAGAGTATCATCTGCTGAAATCATAACTGACGTATTGGCGCATCCAATTGATGTGATGTTCCAACCTTAAGAAGAAAAAAGATAATGAATGCACTTACAAATTTATGAGATATTTTCTCAGCGCACTAACCTGCCAAGTCTTGCACCGGCTTGGGATACATGTTGGCCTCGCCTGTTTTCTTGTTCTGGCCGAAAAGATACAGCAGTCCCAGCTCATTGACAAGCAAACTAAAAGTGGAGCCACAGTAAACACTGCGACCGCCACGTCCCTGAGTGTCAAAGAATTTCATAAGACGCGGTACCATCTCATCTTTTGGCTCGGCATGGCCCAGTCGGCCAAAGCCTCCAAAGCCCCAGCTATAGACGCGTTTCTTGGAGTCAATCGCTACCTGTTAAAAAATATATTTAGCTTCATCACTTTTGGTTTTACTTTTGTCACTTACTGTGTGATTGTTGCCACAGGCAAAATCTACAATCTGCACACCATCCACGGGCGTCACATGTCCCTCCTTGCTCTTCTCAATATAGAGCACAACCTTTTTGGGCGAAGTCTCGAAATGGAATGACAGCTTGTTGGCATTCACAAAATACTTGGCATCCGTATTGTGGCCCAATTGGCCGTACTCCGGCAAGCCAAAAGTGTGCAAATTGCCTTTAATATCGAGTATAACAGAAAACTCTGCGCCACAACCAATGCGAATAATTGGCGGCCCACGATAGTTAATGGGTGTGGGTGTATTTATAATGGGATGAGTATTGCCCACGCCGCACTGTCCGGATTTGTTTTCACCGCAAGCGTACACCGTGCCGGTGTCGGTAAGAAAGAGAGTGTGATGTCTTCCACAGGCCGCCTGCACAGTGTTGAGTTGCTCCAGCGCTGGTATCAATGTAGGCTTCTCCACCAACTTAATGTCCGGGCTAAGACCCAGTTGTCCGCTAGGATTTCGACCAAAACCCAACGCTTTGCGATCCATATTGATAAGTATCGAGTGCGCAGCAGTCGGTCCACTTGCCACAGAACGATACTGCAATTTTAGTGGTTAACTAAGAGCCTAATTAATTGCATTCATGCTAAATCTTACCTTCTCATCTGTAAAGCGATGGAAACTGTACAGATTGGGGCGCACTTTGGTGACATTTTTGCGATCTCGTTTCCCAGTTAGATCCCAGGTCACCATGCCGGCCAAAAGCAGCTGGCCCGGTGTCTTTTCCAGTGTGGCCAGCAAGTCCTCGGGCAGTTTACTAGGCGGATCCAGATTATCGTGTGGTATCAGCACCTCCATTTGACTGGCAGCGTGTTGCTGTTGCGCCAAATCTTCATCGGAGTCCTCGCTAAACTCGTCCTCATAGTCAGACTCCTTCTTTTTGGGGCGACGTTTGTTGGGTCCAGCTCCGTTTCCACCTGACTTGCGCTTAGCCGACATATTTTGTTTCTCTTGCTTATCTGACTTAGTCTCTGTATCTGCAAAGAGGCAACACAATCGTTGAGTATCATAGCCAGAACCTGAATTTCCACGCACCAGAGCGTAGCCATTGCGGCTAGGGGTGAGTGCGTGATTCAAATATGTATATATTTTACCAAACAATATTATTACTACCAACCAAAGAGTTGGTAAATGTTTGAGCTGCCTTATTGAATTCTAATCAAGTTATTTTATTTGCATTAAAGATAAGCTTGTGTTTAATCATTAACATTAATTCTCATCTCTAGCTCTCACGCATTGTATACAACTGTGTGTGCTTGACATACACAACATGAAAATGTGTGTGTGGTAGTTTTGCAAGCAGGGAAAAACAAAATGAACGCCAACACAAAGCCGCCCGCTGCTCTGCTGACGGCGACTGCGACACTTTTGCTTTTTCGCAAAGAAACCAACACAAAATATCCATTGTATATTTAAGAACTTGCAAAAGCCACTAATAGATTATTATGCAGAGTTAAGCGCTGTTTAATTTCCAGCACAGTTCGAATTGAAAGGCGGCTTAAATTCGCATTTGAATGTTGGCGTCACTTTGCCAAAAACACACAAAGCAAATTTGGTTTGTAACTCTGTTTGTTAAAACTTAACTATGCTTAATTTTAAAAGATGACAATACTAATTGACTGCTTGACAAACTACTTTATATTAACTTACATTTCAAGCGTTTTAATTTACAACTTTTCGTACGCAATTTCCAATCCGCAAGCAGCAAAAACAACAAAACGAACGCAGTCACAATCAGCAGTGTGTACACACCTAACCCGGTAAAAATACACTAATAAATGCCAGCGCGTAAAACACAGTGTCATCCAAGCATTCATGGTAATAACGTAAACAGATACAATTGTAGTAAACATTTTTAGGCTACAAAACGAACTAAAATACAGTAAAAATGGATGATGATGACGTTGAAACTACACATTATTACCTAGAATGCGACGATGAGGACAATGTCGATTGGCACTGGAATACAAAGAGCACCAAGTTATTAGTGCAGCTTTATACAAAGCGTAGGTTTCGTTTTCGCGATCCAAAAGTACGGAAAGGTAACTTGTGGGCAGAAATAGTGCTTGAAATGCAAAGTGCCGGCTATAAGCGCATTAGCCAGGATATTTGCGATCGAAAATGGCGCAATATGAAAAAAACATATAGGACATGTCGAGAGGCTTTGCAAAAGAATGGACGCAAACGTATTGCTTGGGAATACTATGATGCCTTTAACGATTTATTTCAAGACGAAACTACTACCACATCGGATACAATAAGAGGCGACTCACAACCACAAAATATAGTGATATCAGATGCGCATGAAAACCCGAAAGAATCAGTCAAATTAACTGGGTATGAAGAGCAGTTGCTTAACTTAGAGCGCAGTAGAATTGCAGCAATAAGAGAACTGGGCAAGCGAATTGAAGAGTCAAATGCAATACAACAAGAGAGAAACGACTTGCTGCGAGAATATCTGTTGCAATTATAGCACATAATATATATGTTTTGATTTGTGAACATAAGGTATATTTAAAACACAGAATAAGTTGAACATAAATATAGATAATTTAAATGTAATTTTCATTGTATAATACGAAAAGTTTAATTTTAACAGCGCTCGCTAGAACTGTATAAGCGGCTGCTTGTGCCGTTGACGATATGCAATAATATCGGGCATAACATGTTCACGATAACGCTCATGATCTCGCTTAAAATCCTCTATGGCTTGGGCACATCGACGTTGTTGCTCGGCACGATCCCCCACATTGTTGTTGCTGATGGTTTGCAATGCTGCGGATCTGGCTGGTGCTACGGGCTGATCTTTGTAGAAAACGCTGTGGGGTGCTGCTCCTGATGCTGCTGCTGCAACTACTCCTGGCGCTTGTCGACGCGTCCCCTTTGGCGTTCTTTGTGGATTGTCACTACAATTGGCATTTTTATTATCTGCAACATTTAAAAGTTTATATCCTTGAGTAGGAAATATGCAGCAAATTTTTGTGACGATGTCGCAAATCGGCATTTTTCGAAAGAACAGACAAATGTGACTGTGATAAGCTTTGAGCTGCGAATAAATGCGAGTTCAATTAATCGAACGCTTAAAGCGCGGCAGCAGTCAATGACAAATTGTTGGTTATCTACTTTGCTTTTTAACGGTAACCTCAAAACAGCTGACGAATGACTAAAGCAACAGCTGACGTCATAGCGCTCAGATTTCCAATGCTTACCCATAAGTTGCTGATGCTCTTGCTGCTGCTTACTAGAGCCAAAGTAGCCAGGTATGAACGGCATGGGCGACATAACTACGCCGCCGCGAAGTCCATTGTCGTGTGGCAGTGGTGGCGCTGGTGCTGGGCGGTTAAAAGGATTCTGCCGTCGAGGTGGCGGCTTAGGTTTGCCCAGTGCATCCGACTCTATCGTCGTGTCAGGCACTTCTGCGGCAAAATACATTAACATGTTATAAAAACATATTTAATTAATTAACTAGCTCACTGTTTCTGGAGTCTTCGATCTCTTGGAGCTGCCGTTGCAGCTCTGCCACTATTATACGCTTGTAATCATAACCAGCACAGGTTAATGCCTTCATCCATGCTTCCATGATGTCTTGTGAGTCCGCACCTAGCACATACGTACGATTGCCATTAAATGCAATTTCAAAGCAATAGTTATCTGACTCCAGCTCATGGGACGACAGCTCTATGGTGCAGCCCTCTACTATAATTAGCCCCAGTGGTTCCTTGTCCAGGCGCGACTCAAAGTAAAACAGCAGGTTGCCTTTTAGTACAAAATAGCGACGTTGAAATGCTTTATTTATCTCGCCACGCTTGTTGAGAAAACCTGCAAGATTATTTATTAATAGATAAAGTAACAAAATAGTGTCAATATGTCAGAAATATTTGAATCATACGAACCTTCCATGTCAAATGGCGGCGTTCTTGCAAACACGCACAAGTTCTTTTCATTAATTTTCATAGTGACAAACTTTATTTGTTAAGAACGCCACAGGATTTGCAAAAACATTAGTAATTTGCTTTGTTTGTTATATTTTGGTCACCTGCATAAAAGCAAATACAAATACACGTACATATTTACAAACGCTTAGTAAACATATGACATCAAACAATGCTACCACACCGAAATTTAATAAGTAACTGTGACAGTGACATACATATTTACTGCCAGAGTTAAAAGTATTTTAATTTTTTAACTATTCCAAGTTATAATAATAGCTTTAATCTAAATCTACAAGAATTTCAATTTGAATGCTCCTAGATTTCAGTCAAATAATTTAAGTATTTATTAAAAATAATTTACTCGCTTAAAAAGTCACAGTTACATCTAACATAGTTCTCAAAAAAGCGTCCTGTATTTATTGATTTTTAGTTTGCTGTTTGTAAAGTAAATAAGAAACGATAATTGTGTCCATTTAACTAATTTTACATTTCTTAATAGCAGATAGAAGTGCTAAGATGTCGTACTTACTCACAGAAATTGCTCTGGAAATGCTGGGCTATAAATTCTACGATACCAATGGCGTTTTTCACTTGACAAACTTTCAAACACCAACTTGTGGCGCACCGCCGGAGCCCCCGCATCCGGAAGAGCCTTCATTGTTAGAATTCATAGAACAGGACAATGTTACTGAGATCGTTACAGAACACAATGAAAATGATTTACCGAAAGTGTCCTCAATTACAAGCGTTTCACTTCCGACAAATCGCGCCGAAGTTACTGTCAACAACGAGACACAGGGGGAAAATGAGACTAATGGACACGAAGAGATCCCTGCAGAATCTGTAAGCGTCAACGCTGCGTCTACGTCTGAAGAAGCCAGTACATCTGCCAGAGTCCCTATTCCACGACGCCCACCTGTAAAGGCGCTAGCGAAAATATTAAACTACGAGAGCTTCAATATACGTAATCAGATCACAGCCCGTCTAGAGAAAGCATTGAAGGATAAGGTGGCACCTTCACAGAACGACTTGGAGAATTGCTTTAGTATCGAAAAGCGTAAGCTTAAAGAAGACGTCCATACCATGACGACATTTCGAAAGTTTTTAGAGGACCGCTTGCAGCGTATGCAAAGGCGGCCCTATGATGTTTACGTAAGAACTTTTAATGGGGACTAGAGCAAGTTTATGTAATGTAATATTAAGCTACACCAAAAGTCTCATAGAAATAAGGAAATAAATATGCGCTGATCTGCACACAAATATTGGTATTATTGTCGTTGTTACAACTCGTTACTTATGAGTAATAGTGACTCATTACCCAATCTCGAGCAATACACTGTCATCCGTATAACATGTGAAGTTACTCGCAAAACACCTGAGTAAAGGTCGGTTGAGTTTTCGGACAAAAAATATAGATTACTCTAAATTATATTTTGTAAAACGTGCCTAATACAAATTTTCTTTATTTTTATTATTGCTTGTGTGCTTGGTGACAAGCAGGCTGCCAATCAGACGCCTTTATTGCGAACCGAACGAGTGAAAAGTACACTCGTACTCTCACTGCGACGACGACGACGACCGCGACATCACAACGCTTGCATAATGAAAATCTGGACGTCTGAGCATATATTCAACCACCCGTGGGAGACTGTCACACAGGCGGCATGGCGCAAATATCCCAATCCGATGACACCATCAATCATTGGCACGGATGTAGTGGAGCGTCAGGTTGTCAACGGTGTGCTGCATACACATCGGCTAGTGCAATCAAAATGGTATTTCCCCAAATGGACACACGCGCTGATTGGCACAGCCAAGACGTGTTTTGCTAGCGAGCGCTCAACGGTAGATCCGCAGCGCAAGCAAATGGTTTTAAAAACCAATAATCTCACATTTTGCCGGAACATCAGCGTGGATGAAGTGCTTTACTATGAACCACATCCCTCAGATGCGAGCAAGACGCTGCTGAAACAAGAAGCAACAGTAACTGTTTATGGAGTGCCACTCTCACACTACATGGAAGACTTGCTAACCTCAACAATAAGCTCAAACGCCGGCAAAGGGCGACAAGGCCTTGAGTGGGTCATTGGACTTATAAACACGGAGGTCAAAGGCATTGCCGAATCGGCAGCGCGGGGCACAGATGAACTTTTACACAATACACGGCGATCCATTGATGAGGTCACGGAGAGCGCGAGAAAGAGCATGGATGAAATCCATGTGCAGGCAGCGAAGGCGGCAAAAGCAATGCACATAACATAGAAGCTCGTGAGAACTGGAGTAGGAGCTGTTAGGTAGCGAATTATTAAGAGTTTAAATAGGTACGCTGATAATCAGCGTTAAAATGCACTAAATCACAACAAATACCAAAACGATAAACAACATCATCAACGACAGCAGCAATAACCTATAAGAAATTACAATATTCTCTTTGCAGTTTGCTTATATTTTGTTTTTGAACACTTTGACCTGCATACAAGCTATGTATATTTTGTAAAGCGATTTTTTAAAATAACTTTTCCATGGTTTATCATTAAGTATAGCGCTCGCTCGTTGTCAATTGAAGGCACGCGCATGAATTGTTGATTAGGGTCAGAATCCGATAAGCGCACTAGGAAACAGCAGCAGTTGCCATAATAGCAAGAGTTACGTCTCTAATTCATAAACAAAATATAGTTTGTAAACTGCATAATGCCGAAAAAATATTATATACATCCATAAAATATAGGAGCAACAAATAAATAGCAATTGCTCACCAAAAAAAAAAACTATCAAGTTCAAGTGGCTTTTATTATTATCTACTATACATATATACACGAGTAATTGCGTTCTTGGCGGAAGAACTATTTGCCTGACACTTGATGCAGTCGAATTAATTTGCATTATTTATAAATAAGAATAAAATGCATGCAGTGTAGGCGTGCTTTCACTTCCTGTATCCGCACGTGTGTTACTTCCTATGGTTTAAAAATTATCTGTATACATTTTTAACACTAATTATAGCTCATTTGTTTAGTTCAAGGGTATTAAACTAGTAAGTTTTGTTTATTAATAGCAAACACTTATGACGTCGTACACAAGGTGTTCACTTACTATACACACATGCATATAAACATATGCATATGTGTACGTCACGAAACAAAGCTATGAGCAAAGCAGTTAGCAACAGTAAATGAAGTTGTGAAAAAAATGTAACAAGTGTTGCTTTTTATGTAACAAATTGCATTATAAAGCAAGAGGTCTGTAATTTATATCATATGTATATTGCGTAAAATATTTTAAATATATTAAAATTACATATGTACATGCATATGTATTAAATGATTGTGAAGCTTTTACATTAAAGCTTTCGCAACAGCTGATTCGAAGCTTGCAAATGCGGAATGCTCTCAGCGAGAGTTGCTTTCTCTCTTTGTTTTTGTCGGCTTGCTACGCACGTGCGCACGTCTTTATTGTTTAATAAATATTAAACGAATTTAATTTAATCAATAACAATTGTGGGCTGTGGCAACAGGTTGCTGTGAGTATGTGTGCGAAAATATGTTTACATTGAGCGCTTATCTGCAGCTTCGTCTGCTACAAAAACAAATAAACATGTTGATGACGCCCAACGCAAACTGCAATTGCAACAAATTGTAACTTGAAGCTTCTATCTGCGGTTGATAACCCTGCTGAGCAGGTCCGATAATGTGGGATGTGCACACTTGGTTACCAACTGGCAGCGAGGCCAAGTCTCAGTTAGATTACAGCGCTCTAGGCGAACGCAAGTGCAAGTGGCTTTGCTCCAAATTCAAATTGACAAATTTTATTTGTAGGACAACATGACCATACTCCGTTACTATGACGCGCAGGCGTTCGATGCCGCCGAGGAGCAGCGCGTGCTGCAGCGTCTGAAGGCGTCGAATCAGCAGCTGGTGTCAGTGCGCATGGAGCGTTGCTATCATCTAGAGTACACGAAGCAGCAAAAGCATGAGCTGTCCTTGGAACAGCTTATGCGCTGGCTTATCAAGCAGCCGCTGCAAACGGTTGACAGTTTGGGTGAGCGTCCCACATTGCAGGCGCAGCAAGCGAATCAGCTGCTGCTGGAGATTGGACCACGCTTTAATTTCTCCACGGCGTACTCAACCAACTGCGTTAATATATTTCAAAACCTGGGCTACAGCGAGGTGCGACGCATGGAGAGCTCAACGCGTTACCTGCTGAGCTTTGCAGGCAATAAGCTGCCGTCTGGAGTGGAGCTCACTCAGTATGCCACACAGCTTGGAGATCGCATGACCGAGTGCCCGTATACGGCGGAGAATACGCCCGTAGAAAGCTTTGATGAGCAGCTGCCATTGCAGCAGGCTGCCTGGCACTATGTTCCAGTGCTGGAGCAAGGACGCTCAGCGCTGGAGCGTATCAATACCGAACTAGGCTTGGCCTTCACCGAATTTGACTTGGACTATTATTACGAGCTGTTTGCCCAAACCTTGAAGCGTAATCCCACTACGGTGGAGCTTTTCGACTGCGCTCAGAGCAACAGCGAGCATTCCAGGCATTGGTTCTTCCGCGGACGCATGATCCACGATGGCAAGGAGCTGCCCAAGTCTCTCATCAAGCTTATCATGGACACGCAAGCAAATACAAATCCAAATAATACAATTAAATTTAGTGATAACAGCAGCGCCATTGTGGGCTTTGAGCATGATGCTCTGCAGCCAAGTGTGGTGGGTGCGCCAAGCAAAATGGAACTGCAGCGCATGCAGTCGGATCTTATCTTTACTGCAGAGACGCATAATATGCCCACAGCAGTGGCACCTTTCAGTGGTGCCACCACCGGCACGGGCGGCAGACTGCGCGATGTCCAGGGCGTGGGCAGAGGTGGTCTGCCCATAGCAGGCACAGCCGGCTACTGCGTGGGCGCGCTGCATATTCCAGGTGAGTAGTTGGCATTAATTGTAAACTTTTATACGAATTCCATTTCCTGCCAGGCTATGCTCAGCCCTATGAGCCCACTGGACTCAAGTATCCCAGCTCATTTGCGCCGCCGCTTCAAGTGCTCATAGAGGCTAGCAATGGCGCCTCCGATTATGGCAACAAATTTGGTGAGCCGCTCATAGCTGGCTTCACTGTATCCTATGGACTGCCCAATGCTGCCGCTCCAAGCCAGCGTGAGGAGTTTGTCAAGCCTATAATGTTTAGCGGCGGCATGGGCACAATGCCAGCCAACATGCGACAGAAGTTGGATCCGCAACGTGGTCAGCTGCTAGCCAAGATTGGTGGACCTGTTTATCGCATTGGCGTGGGCGGCGGTGCAGCCAGTTCGGTGGAAGTGCAGGGCTCTGGCGATGCGGAGCTTGATTTCAATGCTGTACAGCGTGGTGATGCCGAAATGGAAAACAAACTGAATCGCGTAGTGCGCGCCTGCTTGGAGTTGGGCGATCGTAATCCCATATTGGCTATTCACGATCAAGGCGCTGGCGGCAATGGCAATGTGCTGAAGGAGCTAGTCGAGCCGGGTTTTGCGGGTGCCATAATATTCTCCAAGGAGTTTCAGCTGGGTGATCCAACTATAACTGCGCTGGAACTTTGGGGCGCCGAGTATCAAGAAAACAATGCCATACTTTGTCATCCGGATCAGCGTGCGCTGCTGGAACGCATTTGTGCACGTGAACGTTGCCCCATTAGCTTTGTGGGCGTGGTTACTGGTGATGGCAAGGTCACACTAGTGGAACAAGCAGCGCCAACAAATATGGCGCAAGCCCTGGAGCCACAAACACGTGCAAGTTATGGACCTGCACCCTTTGATTTGGAGTTGTGTCATGTGCTGGGTGATATGCCCAAGCGCAGCTATGTGCTAGATGCCATGCCTAATCCGCTAAAGCAACTGCAGCTACCCAAGGCCTTGCAGTTAACTGAGGCTCTGGAGCGCGTGCTCAGTCTCGTAGCCGTGGGCAGCAAACGTTTCCTCACCAACAAGGTGGATCGCTGTGTCAGCGGTTTGATTGCCCAGCAGCAGTGTGTGGGTCCATTGCAGGCGCCACTGTCGGATTACGCGCTGACCACAGTGTCGCACTTTAGTCATGCAGGCATTGCTAGCTCCATAGGCACGCAGCCCATCAAAGGTGAGTTGGAGATCTAGAAAGTTCTTAAAGCAATTATTAAAGTTGCCTTTTATTTTTCTAGGTCTGCTTAGTCCAGTGGCCATGGCTCACATGTGCGTTGCCGAAGCGCTGAGCAATCTGGTCTTTGTCAAGATTAGCGCGCTGGCGGACATCAAGTGCTCAGGCAATTGGATGTGGGCAGCCAAACTGCCAGGCGAGGGCTACAAAATGTATGAAGCTTGCCAAGCGCTGAGTGATCTTTTGCTGAAACTGCGCATAGGCATTGATGGTGGCAAGGATTCGCTGTCGATGGCTGCCAAGCTGGATGGTGAAGTCATCAAGTCACCAGGCACGCTTGTGCTGTCCACCTATGCACCCTGTCCGGATGTGCGCGTGCGCGTTACTCCAGACCTAAAGGGACCAGCACTTGGTCGTGCAACTGCGCTGCTTTGGATTACTACAGAGCGCAGTGCGCGCCTGGGTGGCTCATCATTGGCACAAGCTTATGCTCAACAGGGCGATTGCGTGCCGCAGCTGGATCAGCCGCAGTTGCTGGTTAAGGCTTTCGAGTTGACGCAGCAGCTGTTGGCTGAAGGTTGCCTGCATGCTGGACATGATGTGAGTGATGGTGGCTTGCTAGTCTGCCTGCTAGAAATGGCTATAGGCGGTCTAAGTGGTCTGGAGCTGCAGCTGGAGCAGGCGCTGGCGGGCATAGACAACTACGATGCTTGCAGCAAGCAAGTGGCTTGGATTGGTCGCGATGTGGCGTTGCTTTTTGCTGAGGAGTGCGGCTGGGTGCTGGAGCTGGACCACGACAAGCTGCAGCAAGTGCGTGCGCGCTTTGAAAAAGCAGGCGTGCCAAATTATTATTTGGGCCAGAGCGTCGGCTATGGCTTGGACAAGGCACAGGTGCATATCAAGCGTGGCGCCGAAGTGCTGCTTAATGAATCTCTGCGCAAGCTCTACAAGCAATGGGAACGCACCAGCTTTGAGCTGGAGAAGCTGCAGGCTTATGTCGAATGCGCGCAGTCTGAATTTGACAGCCTGGACTATCGTCAAGCGCCGCAGTACAAGATGCCAGCGAATCTTGAGGCGGAGCTCAAGCTGACACGCTGCTCCCAGACCATACGCGTCGCTGTGCTGCGCGAGGAAGGCGTCAATAGCGAACGCGAGATGATGGCCTGTCTGCTGCGCGCCAACTTCGAAGTGCATGATGTTACCATGTCGGATCTGCTAGCGGGTAAGTCAAGCACAAACACTCAAATTATATATTTATTTATTATTGAATCGCTTACAGGCAGCACAACGTTGTCACAATATCGTGGGCTCATCTTTCCGGGTGGCTTCAGCTATGCTGACACCTTGGGCTCTGCCAAGGGCTGGGCTGCAAATATTTTGCACAGCAAACTGTTGCAGCCACAATTTGAGGCATTCAAGCATCGGCAGGATGTGTTCTCCTTGGGCATTTGCAATGGTTGCCAGCTAATGACAATGATTGGCTTTGTGGGCAGCAGCAAGCAGCATGATTCGACGCCATTGCATCCGGAGTTGGCCTTGCTGCATAATCGCTCACAGCGCTTTGAGTGCCGCTGGTCTACGCTTAAGATACCACCAAATCGTTCTATAATGATGCAGTCCATGGAACATCTGGTTCTGGGCTGTTGGGTAGCTCATGGCGAGGGGCGCTTTGCTTTCCAGCACGAACAGCTGCTTGGCCAGCTGCAGGAGGAGCAATTGATTACGCTGCAGTATGTCGATGATGCCGGCGTGCCCACCGAACTCTATCCCATGAATCCCAATGGCAGTCCCAAAGGCATTGCAGGTCTCTGCTCAGCGGATGGACGCCATTTGGCGCTAATGCCGCATCCCGAGCGCTGTGGTGCCATGTACCAGTGGCCTTATGTGCCACCTGGTTACGTTGTGCCCAAAACTCTTGTCGAGAGTCCTTGGCAGCTCATGTTTAACAACGCCTACAAATGGTGTGCCAAACAATCGAAATAATTTCCAACTGACTTCCTTATTGCATTCCTAGTATACGCAACCCTTTTTTACTTTCCACTAAACATTTTTTTACATTTTTCGAATTTAAATTTATATACGAATATGAATTTTACAATAAATATATGTATATCAGAATATTTTGAATTATTTGATGCGTATTTTGAATTGAAATTTATTTTAGTTTTGCATTTCAGGTCTAGTTATGTGTATATTATTTATAACATTTATCTTTGGCAACTGGCACATAATTTATACAACACAAAAGTTTACAATCATAATAATAATAATTTCTGGTTTTTTGATATGTAAAGTTTCCAATACAATATTTAAGCATAAACAAGAGTAAACCTTTGCGGATATTTTTAGGATATGCACCAAAGTTAAACAACAACAAGAGAGTGTGGGTCACAAATATAGTTAGATCTAGGAGAGATGCAAACATCACATTGGTTATCATATAATAAATATTACATATATGCATATAGACTTAGTTGCCCAATAGAGGCCGCCGATCCGTAGTGCCGCGTTGGGTTGAGCTTTAGTTTTAATGTTATTTGGTTTTGTTGGAAGAAACAAATTGTAGATTAATAAAATGCAGCAATTAATCAATGACTAGTATAATACACACACAATCATTAACACCAATACATGAACAACATCAATAGTACGATCAACTAGACTCAATATTCACGTACATGGATGTGTGATACGTAGCCCGCTGAGCCGGTGTCATATTCAGATTGCCCTGATGCTTGCGATCGTAGGCCCAGATAGCGCAGGTAGCCAAGAGCGAAACTAAAAATATAATGCATATGTAAAATATAAAGCTTGTATATAACTATATAGCTTACTCATGAGGAACAGCATGAAGAAGAGCTGCAGCCAGAAGTGACTGCCGCCGCTGCTGTCGACTATCATGCCAGCCACTATGGTAACCACAGCGAGACCCAAGTTTTGCACAGATTGGCAGCTTAAAAATTAGAAAAAATTATATAAATTAACTTTAAGCAATAGTATATAAATGCTTACAATCCATAAGCTGTGCCCAGCTGATATTCCGGCACAATGAGCGCTACCAAAGGCCATAGACTGGCAGCCAGCATTGAATAGGACATGCCCATAACAGTCATGCCAATATAGGGATTAAGATGACTAAAGGTAAGCAGCACATGAGCCACCAGCGTTGCAATTGTAGCCACAAATACCCAAGTCACATTCCGTCCCACTCGATCAATGACAAAACCAAACAATGGCGAGGCTATGGCCGAGATCAAATACACAATTGAATTGACATTGTTGGCCTGATCAGGTGTCATTTGAAAATTGGAGATGAAAAATGCCTGACCCAAGGCAACAAATGGAAATATGGCCACATAGTAAGCAACGCAGACAACAGAAACCATCCAAAAGTCCAGCTTGAAGGAGACTATATCGCTTAGTTTGGCTATTTCACCGCCTGGATTATTATTGCGCTTGAGTATGCGCTCAGCGCGCTTGTCCATCCAGCCTGTAAATGTTAATACATAATTATATGGTAAACATAATATTAATAAATTAATTACCTAATATCAGCGTGCAGATTAGCGACATGACACAAGTGCCGGCGGCCAGGAACAAAGTGACGCCCAAACCAGTGTAGCCCTCATAGAATTTGGTTACATAGTCGTATAACGGTTGCATGCTCCAAAAATTGACTGTGCTGCCAAAACGTGCCACCGATAGCTGCAGTCCGAACACCATGTTCAGCTCCTTGCCTTTGAACCACAACACCGCATAACTGTTCTGAGCCACTGCCAAGGATTCTGCGCCAATGCCAAATACAAAGCGACCCAGTATCATCAACCAGAATTTTCCCATCAAGCCGCCAGTGGCAAAGATCAATTGACCCACCAGCACTATTAACATATAAATAATAGTGCCTAGACGTATGCCAAAGACACGATCGATGAGAAAGCCGCCAACAAAACAAAGCACTATGTTGGGCCAGGAGTAAATGCTATAAATGAATGTAAACTCGGTGGCATTCAAATGCAGCTCCTTCTGGAACACATCCTGCAGAGCGCCCGGATTATCATAGCAAAAATAGGAACCTAAACGTAAACAATACAATTAATTATTCATTTATTCAAACAACTTGTCATTGCAGTTAAGCTCACCAAAGCCCAGCAGGCACATAAATAACAAGGCGAGAAAACGATGCGGCATGCTGCTGGGATCACAGCAGCTCATCTTACGCGATTCTGGCACAGCGGCCATCTCCGTATCCCGTGTGCTGCGACGACGTACCACGGGCTTGGCCTCATCATCGCCGCTGCTGCTGGAAACCTCCACAATTGGTTGACGCTCCTGTCGTGACATTATTCTCAACACAAAGTCAAAAGTCAATTTGCCAAATGTCAAATGCAAGTTCTATATGTACGTGTATGTGTAAATATGTGTGGGTGTGCGTGTGAGGTGTGGGTAGTATGTTTTTGTGTGTGTGTTGACTTGGGCTATGACTTGGGATGTTTTTGTGCTTCTTTGGGCAGCCTGTGGCTGCGCGCTTTATTGTTGTTGCTTATCACTGGGCCACATCATGAAAGCTTTGTTGTTGTTTTGTTGTAGATTTATTGATTATTTCAATGCAAGTGCAGGCGCACTAAAAGCAACGGTAATTGGCGTAGCGTGGGTGAAGCGAAGTATTCAGCTTGAGTAGTTAATCTGCAATAAAGTGAAAATATTGTATAAGTACAAGCAGACTCACACACATGCATACATTTATTTATGAACTACATTGACAGGAATAGACAGATCTTGTGTGGGACTTTGCTTTTTCCTAATCAATTAAGTGCATGCATTGTGGGCGGCTTTAGTCAAGCATTAAGTGACTGACACCTGGTTTAAAATTTCATAAAGCGTTTCAGTCATTTGCGTATTGCAAATCAGCCAAACTGTTTACACTTCTATGTATGTACATGCATATACACACACACACACACATATATGTGAACATATGTAAATATTGGAATCTAAATTCCTTTTATCAACGCCAAAACACCCACGTCACATACAAACAATTAATCAGCAGCGCCTACTGACTAAACGTTTATTTTGAATTTATAATTAGGCGCGCGCTATATGATTTCAAAAAAACACTGCTTAAGTTACTGATAAGAATATACTATTCTTGTTATTGTTCTCAATTCACAACAAAAGCAGGCCACTGTGCGAATTATATATGCATGGTAGATATATATTCAAGTATGTGCCTGTTCAACAAGTAAGGGTTGTTTACAGCTGTTATAGTAGCCTCTTACCTGTTTTCCGCAAGCGGAAAAACCGAACTGCATATTTGTTATTTTAGCCCGCTACCACTTGGCCCAAATGGCCGTTGAAACGATACAAACATATCGATAGCTATCGCAGAAGCGAATTGCAACTCTGTGTATTATTATCAAAACAGATGTTTACACGTAGCAGTCATCACAATATTTATACGAGCAACAATTGAACGACTGCATCTGCATAAATAAAGAGAGCACCTACTGCAATACAACAATTAAATTTAAAAATACAAATTTAATTTCAGGCTTCGTGCCGTGCCTCGTGTAAACACACACAAACATAAACACGCACCCACACAGACACACATTGTTGTGCTATGAAATAATGTCGTCGCAACAGCGCAGATTTTTACGAAAACAAAACGTTTCAAACAAAAGTGCAAAACTATAAGCCAACACACACATCTATTTTTGTAATGCCCAACTAACAAGCATAATAATTGCAAACACTGAGAGGGCTAGAAGCTAGAGGTGAAATGGCTGCAATAAAGGTAAAATAATTTACATATGCAAATTTGTTGTGCATTAATTGCTTTAATGCGTTGTTTATTTATTTACAGAACATAACGCTGGGCATTTTGTATGGCCTGTGGGATAGCATACGAGGCATGACACTTATATTACACATAGACAATGAGGTTGCAACGCAAATGGCCGAGCAGGAGACACTGCGTCATTTGCGTCGATTGGACAGAGAACATCAGCGACAAACAGAGCGCTCACATTCACCAGTGCCTAGCTCAGCTGCTGATATGATACGAGCTGAGTACACTAAGCGTGCCCAAGAAGAAAACACGGATGAGCGTACGCTGGAGAAAATACTGAAAAAGCAGCCTGCGGACGAAGCCAAGCCACAGTGGTAGGTAAATGAAGTTATCATAAGTATGCCATGACTAATGTTCGTTTATGACGCATTTACAGCGAGAAGAAAATTGCAAAGAAACTATTCAAATGCTGCCTGCTCAATGGCGGCTTTACCTGGCTAAGCATTGTGCTCTTCGAGAACGTACTGCTGCCCACGTTGAAGTTTTGTCTAACCATTTTTTATGGTGCGCAATCTGACACGTTGCCTTATGTCTGGAGCTGGCTGCAGCCCATACTCTCGCTGCTGTTTGGCATGATGTGGGTGCTGCCCATATTTATGCTTTCGAAAATTGTCAGCTCGCTGTGGTTTGCCGATATTGCCAATGCGGCGTATCGTGTGCGCAAAGGAAGACCGCAGCTCATACCTGGCATTAGCAAGCTGGTGGCGGACTTTCTCTTCAGCATGGTTGTGCAAATGCTGTTTCTAGTGCAAAGTATGCTGGTGAATCTAGTGCCTCTAAAATATGTTGGTTCATCCCTGTGCTTTGTGCATCTATGCTTGCTATACTCACTGTATTCCTTTGAATACAAGTGGTTCAACATGGGCTGGGAGCTGCATAGACGCCTTACCTACATAGAAAAGAATTGGCCGTACTTTTTTGGATTCGGCATACCGCTCACGGTGCTGACCAACATGTCCAGCTCGGTGATTGTGAGCAGCTGTATATTTTCTATATTCTTTCCGCTTTTTATACTCAGCGGCAATGAGGCAAAGCCTATAGTAGATACCACGTAAGTAATCAATATATTTAACTGCCTGAGCTTCAAATAATATTTATCATGCTTCCAGCGAATTTTCTTTGCCTCTTTTTTCGCCTGTTGTGTTTATATCCAATCTATGCTTTGGCGGTAATCCCTGGAGCAAAACCAATCGCTTGCTGGCAGAGCAACGCAAACAGCTGGAGCAGCAGCATCGTCAGCGTCAGGAGCTGCTGATAAAGCAAAAGAAGCAGCAGCACTTGATGCAACAGCAGCGTTTGGCGCGTCGTGAGTCACATTCGCGTTCACAGACGCCGCAGCCGGATTCACCGCATTATCGTTATGCACAGCCGCCTGTGTTCGATGCGGCGCGTGTACGTGACTCTTCGGCCTCGTCGACGCACAGCTCTACGGCAAATACGCCCACTAGCTATAGACCTCCTTATTTTGGTGGCACCTCATTGCGAGGCAATATAACGCCGATGGTGCCTATACCTGTGGCTGGTTCACGCACAAGGCCTGTGGTACATCAGGAGTCGGGACCAGATGACTGGAATTTGTGAGATTTTCGTTCTTTTGTAACAATATATAGGCTTTATGCACATGTATATAGATAAGTATATATATTATGTGTATGTGGTAACGTACTACAACGAACTGTGTAACTTAAAGCCAATAAGATTTAGACCCTAAGCATGATGACAATGCTAGTCGCTAGTCAGCAGCGCGAACTAGCAGCTAATTATCTAATTCCTAGTTATAAGCATATCATACTGTTTCTACCCCAAAAAAAATTGCTACGTAATCATTAGCGTATTTTTTTTAGCAATAATTATTTCTGCGGGCAAAAGTTCAGCTAAGTATAATAAAAAAATATAACTTTTGTATTTTTATCAATTGCAGTGTTTGATATTTTTAGATTATGATTAAAGCTAGTTAATGAAAATGGACTTTACTATGCATTTAAATTGCTACAGTTATTTGTGATGTGATAAATTGTTTTTAAAATTAAAACAAATGACATGTTAATTTCAAGGGCTGTTCCCCGTTACTTCACTCCCAATCACAACTTTTGTGGTTTACCACAAATTAGCGACGGCTTGAACAATTGTCTGTGCATGGTCAGTGGGCATGTGCTGACAACTGATTATCACCAAGGAGACGCACATGTCCACACATTACGGCGCTTAAAAGGTTTTATTATCCTTTTCATCGAATGTCGCTGGCAGTTCTCAATTGTAGCTCCTGGCGTGCGGTTTAATGTGGTGCAACTAAACACAAAAAGCATTCTCAGAAATGTTCAACAATTGTTTCAAGACTTTAAAATTGTTATGGTTTTTATGGCCATTGCTATTAAGCTCACTACATTTGGAAATTGCAGCGCAAACTAGTCAAAATATTAATGTGTGTAAGTTGTCAATCGATCCATGTACTATATATATATATGCTATATGCCGACAAATGTGATGGGTTTGTATGTGTGTGTGCTTTGCATTGTATCTGATGTTAATCAGGGTCTTAGGTAAACTAATTAGGTTGAAAGTGCTAGGCAAACAAAGTCCAGGAACTGAATGGACATGTTTTGGTCTTGACTAAAATCAATATGTAAAAGAATGAGCTTTAGGTATGTGTTTATTTTCATTCGTATACGATTAAGTAAAAATTAAAATGTTGAGATCAAAAATAGATTTGAAATAAACCATATAAAATAAAGAGAAATTTAATATTATGCATATCTCAAAAAAATGAATTTGCTATAAGCATTGTATCTGATGTTAATCAGGGTCTTAGGTAAACTAATTAGGTTGAAAGTGCTAGGCAAACAAAGTCCAGGAACTGAATGGACATGTTTTGGTCTTGACTAAAATCAATATGTAAAAGAATGAGCTTTAGGTATGTGTTTATTTTCATTCGTATACGATTAAGTATGAAAGTTGAATGATAAGTATATAATACATAGACGATAGATAAATATATTATAGATAAATTATAAATGATAGTTAGATAATCGATAGATTGTATTTAAATGATAGTTAGATGATGATAAATAAATGATATATAGATGAAAATAGATAATATATATATATAGATTGCTTCAAGTAATATCATAACCTATTTCCCTTACAGTTTTTATTAACGAGGTGGACAATGAGCCGGCTGCCAAGGCTGTGGAAGTGGTGCTTACATATTTAAAGAAAAATTCAAACTACGGGCTATCGGTGCAGGTGGAGTCCATAGAGGCAAATAGAACGGATGCAAAAATACTGCTAGAAGCCAGTAGGTCAACAACTGACAAAATGTGAATGCAAATTGCATATTTTATATCTCTTTACAGTCTGCCAAAAATATTTATCCAGCATAGAGAAGAAACAAACACCACATTTGGTATTCGATACAACCAAATCAGGGGTAGCCTCGGAGACAGTAAAGAGTTTTACACAAGCCCTGGGTTTACCCACAATAAGCGCATCCTATGGTCAGGAGGGTGATCTGCGACAATGGCGCGACTTGGATGAGAGCAAACAAAAGTATCTTTTGCAGGTGATGCCGCCAGGCGACATAATACCCGAAGCAGTGCGCAGCATAGTAAAACATTTAAATATAACAAATGGTAATACTAATAGATAAATTGTTGAACTTAGTATTTAATTTAGTGCTAATTTAGCTGCCATCCTATATGACGATACTTTTGTCATGGATCACAAGTACAAGTCCTTGCTGCAGAATATACAAACACGTCATGTTATTACTGCCATTGCCAAGGATGGCAAACGCGAGCGTGAGGAGCAAATTGAAAAGCTGCGCAACTTGGATATAAATAATTTCTTTATACTGGGCAATCTGCAATCCATACGCATGGTGCTGGAGTCTGTGAAGCCGGCGTACTTTGAGCGTAACTTTGCCTGGCATGCAATTACCCAAAGCGAGGGCGAAGTGAGCAGTCAGCGTGATAATGCCACAATTATGTTTTTGAAACCCATGGCGTATACGCAATATCGTGATCGATTGGGCCTGCTACGCACCACATACAATTTAAATGAGGAGCCGCAACTGTCATCAGCCTTTTACTTTGACTTGGCATTGCGTAGCTTTCTAACCATCAAGTAAGTGCTGTAAAAATAAATTAAATTAAATAATTAATATCATATCGACATATCCATGAACATAATTGCAGCTAAAATTAATTTCCGGTTCACTTCTTACAGGGAAATGTTGCAATCTGGCGCGTGGCCTAAGGACATGGAATATTTGAAATGCGATGACTACCAGGGCGGCAATACACCTGAGCGGAATATTGATCTTCGACAATATTTTACACAGGTGTGTGTTTGGCTGCTTGTATTTATTTATTGATGTGTGTGTGCTGTCGCCAATTATGGTTAATTACTGTTTACAAAATGCGCTTCAAAGGTTAGCGAGCCAACATCATATGGCACGTTTGAGCTTGTCACGCAACCGCGTAAAGCATTTAATGGCTTCAGCTATATGAAATTTGAAATGGACATCAATGTGCTCCAGATACGTGGTGGTAGCTCTGTCAACAGCAAATCGATTGGCAGCTGGACAGCTGGTCTCGATTCGCCCCTGGTGGTCAAAGATGAGGAGCAAATGAAAAATCTAACTGCAGATACAGTATATCGCATATATACTGTAGTGGTAGGTGTACTAAATATTTCTTTCAACTACATACTCTTATTATTTACTCTTCGCTTACAGCAAGCTCCTTTTATTATGCGTGATGAGACCGCTCCCAAGGGCTACAAAGGCTACTGCATTGATTTGATTAATGAAATTGCTGCCATTGTGCATTTTGATTATGAAATTCAGGAGGTCGAGGACGGCAAGTTTGGCAACATGGATGAGAAGGGTGAATGGAATGGCATTATTAAAAAGCTTATAGACAAGCAGGCGGACATTGGTCTGGGCAGCATGTCTGTCATGGCAGAGCGTGAGATTGTCATAGATTTCACAGTGCCCTATTATGATCTTGTGGGAATTACAATTATGATGCAGCGTCCTAGTTCGCCTAGCTCTTTGTTTAAGTTTCTAACTGTGCTGGAGACAAACGTTTGGTTGTGCATCTTGGCTGCCTATTTCTTTACCAGCTTTCTCATGTGGATCTTTGATCGCTGGAGTCCTTACAGCTATCAAAACAATCGCGAAAAGTACAAGGATGATGAAGAGAAGCGCGAATTTAATTTGAAGGAGTGTCTTTGGTTTTGCATGACTTCACTGACGCCGCAGGGTGGTGGTGAGGCGCCCAAGAATCTGTCGGGACGATTAGTAGCTGCCACTTGGTGGCTCTTTGGGTGGGTTAACGCCTACTTTAATCTTAAAGATTTTATTTAATTTTTTTTTGGTGCTTAGTTTCATTATCATTGCCTCGTATACTGCCAATTTGGCTGCCTTCTTGACTGTCTCACGCTTGGACACGCCCGTCGAGTCCCTTGACGATCTTGCCAAGCAATATAAGATACTCTATGCTCCTTTGAATGGCTCTGCTGCCATGACTTACTTTGAGCGCATGGCCAACATTGAGCAAATGTTCTATGAAATCTGGAAGGATTTGTCGCTGAACGATTCGCTCACACCTCTGGAGCGTTCGAAGCTAGCCGTTTGGGATTATCCAGTGAGCGACAAGTACACCAAAATGTGGCAAGCCATGCAAGAGGCAGGTTTGCCTGCCACACTAGATGAGGCAGTTATACGAGTGAGAAACTCTACCACAGCAACTGGCTTTGCTTTTCTGGGTGATGCCACAGACATACGTTATCTGCAGCTGACCAATTGTGATCTACAGGTGGTGGGTGAAGAGTTCTCTCGCAAGCCTTATGCTATTGCCGTACAGCAAGGCTCACATCTAAAGGATCAGTTTAATAATGCGTAAGCCCGACAGCATAAATCACTAAACTTATAACTAATTATTTAATTTAATTGCTAGTATATTGACATTGCTCAACAAACGACAACTGGAGAAACTTAAGGAAAAGTGGTGGAAAAATGATGAAGCTCAGGCCACTTGCGAGAAGCCCGAGGATCAGTCTGATGGCATATCCATACAGAATATTGGCGGCGTCTTCATTGTCATCTTTGTGGGCATTGGCATGGCCTGCATTACTCTCGTCTTTGAATATTGGTGGTATCGCTATCGCAAGAATCCACGCATTATTGATGTGGTTGAGGCGAATTCGGATCGTGCCCTCAATGCTAAGGATGGTGAAAAGGTTTCGGATGGTGTCATCTTGGGTCATTCGGGCGAGAAGTTTGAGAAATCAAAGGCCGCATTGCGTCCACGTTTCAATCAATATCCGGCCACATTCAAGCCGCGTTTCTAGAGGACAGAAATATTAAGAAAATTGCACACAAAGGTCGTCTACGTCTAAAGCATTGAATAAATATGCAATATTTTTACACATTTTAATGCACATTTTGAGCAAACAATGTCTGAGTGTAAACTAATAAATAAAGGAATTTCAAAACTGAGCGCGCTTTATTGTGAATGGCCAGCTTTCGATTACATTTAACTATCGGGCACAATCTACTGTCTATCGAGCAAATGAGTAGCTGACTCACCAGCTGTTTTTCTTATTTAAATTATCTTGTTTTACTGCCGACACGCCAATTTATCAAATTCCTGCCTAACGTAAAGTACTCTGCGCAAAATGGCTGACAGTTCGGATGATGAATACTTGGCCACAGACTGGCTGCCATATAGTGAACGCGAAGACTGGAGCGACATAACGCCGCTGCCGCAAGATGATGGACCCAGTCCTGTGGTCTCCATAGCATATAGCCCCAAGTGTGAGTAACAATAGCTTTGCTTAAACTGTTGCTTCTATTTAAGGTGAATATATTTTAGTTCGCGAGGTGTTTGACTATGTGCGCGCCATTATTGCAAAGGGCGAGAAGTCTCAACGTGCCTTAGATCTGACTACAGAGGCGCTCCGGCTCAATCCGGCAAATTACACTGTGTGGCAATACAGGCGAGACATATTGCGTGCGATAGATGCCAATTTGCAAGATGAACTGGACTATTTGGATGAAGTAATAAAGCAAAATGCTAAAAATTATCAGGTTTGGCACCACAGGCGTGTAATTGTGGAGATGCTTAACTCTGGACAGTGGGAGCTGGAGTTGACGGAAAATGCGCTAGACAACGATGGCGATGCTAAGAACTATCATGCCTGGCAGCATCGCCAATGGGCCATACGCACTTTCAAGTAAGTTCAGCGTATATATAAAAAGCGTTGTGTCATTTTGAATTCATATGTTGTCTTGCTCACAGTCTGTATGATGATGAACTGGAGTTTGTGGATCGATTGATTTGCGCAGATCAGCGCAACAATTCAGCCTGGAATCAGCGTTTCTTTGTGCTTAAACACTTTGGCTTCACTCCTGAAGTTATACGACGTGAACTGGCCTATGCCATGGACCGCATACGTGTCATCAAAAACAATGAAAGCGCCTGGAATTTTATAGTGGGTGTGCTGCGTCAAAGCGAGAGCGGTAAACTTAATAGCTACCCCGAAGTGGGCCAGCTCAGCGAGGAACTCTACAATGCAGGCAATCGGTCGCCATACTTGATGGCATTTTTGATTGATTTCTACCAGGAGCAGGCACTGGAAGCCGCAGATGATGCAATGGCACAAAAGGTTTATACGCTATGCACTGAAATGGCCAACAAGCACGATGTTATACGTCGCAAGTACTGGCAATATGTTTCATCAAATTTAAAATCACAGCTGGACAAGTCTGCGGAGCAGCAAGAGCAAACGGCATAGTAAAAATTCAAAAATTGCATTTAAATTAGTTCTACAGTGTAGAATCTACACCATATTCATAGTTTTGCTTTTCCATTAAATACATACCTTAATTCCAAGCAATGTATAGTTAATTTGTATTAGCATCAACTCATGTACTCCCCGCTTTGTTTACCTTGCAGCTTTGCTTGTTTGTACACGTAATGTTCATTAACAATCAGCACTTAACTGCGAGGTTCCCATATCTAAAAAAAATACAATTGTTATCTAAAATATACCTGCAGTGAAAAACGTTTGGAGTTGTCTGCTGTCTCAATATTGGTATTTATTTAAATTTGCTGCTTTCAGTTTTTGTTTTGTTTTAGTTTTGAGTACATACTTTATAGCAGTTGTAATATATAACGTTTTTTTTATTTATTTTTCCTTTTTTTATTTGATTTGCTTGCGTATATTTTGAGATTTCAGAATGGAAAAATTTGTTGTTCATTCGGCAAAGATTAAATTAATTGCGGTTTTACATTTGCCCGTTAAGTACGTACTTATAATAAAGCAGAAGACATCTTTGGCGTGTTGTTTGTTTGCAGCTAATTTCTTTTTCAATATATTTAATTATAGGAGCAAAAATTATCGAGTAATTTTTTGCATAAGTTTAATAAAATTTCGTAATAATAAAATATATATTTGTGTAAGTTTTCTTTGTTTTTTTTTTCGTTCTTCTTGCATTGGGGGTATATATAAATTTGAAAAAGCCTATAAATCCAAAGTTTAGTTAATACAATATAGTATATACCTTAAAATCAAAGCATTAAAGTTTGTTTGGGCCAAGCACAATAGTTTAGCATGGAAGTTCAAATTAATGATGTTTCAAAAAAAGGAAAAAGTGGAGTTTTGATAAGTAGGAGTTAAGCTAAGTTGCGCCAGACCCAAATCGTAAAATATGATTGGTACCAAAACCGTAATATGCACTTTTTTAATATTAATACCTGTTCTGAGTTTTGCGTGGAGCCGTACATAGAGAGATAGAGAAATAGTTAGACAAAAGTATTTCTGCGTGTAGGTTGCTTCGTGTTAGTTCTTTAACAATTTGATATATAGAGCTAATATACATATATTGTATTTTGTTTTTTTGCTTTTTTTTTTTTTGTTTTTTAATATATGTTGTGTATATAATAATAGTTTTATAATAAATTTATGCGCTTCATTTTGTTTGTTCGCAATGTTCCATTTATGTTTTTATGCTTTGTGTGGATTTTCATATTTGTAAAAGCATTCTTAGCAAAAAATTAAAAAGTTACATATGGTATTTCATTTGGTTTGTTCACTTTTAAAATCTGACCTTTATAGTATGTAGGCAATTATTGTTAAGATTTTTTGTTAGGCTCGCTTTGTCCAAGCTATATATAAAATAAATCGTTTTGTTTATCTTTTTCTTGGTTCTCCTTCATTCAATCTATGAAAACACGCTGCGCTTAGTGTGAAGAAGCTTCATATACCTTCTATAAATATAAACGTACATACACCTATACCGATACCGATGTAAATACAATATATATAATTTCTTGTTGTCTGCTTGCTATTTGTTTAATATAATTGTTAAAAAATTAACGCTACCAACTGCCTGCTTAGTAGTTGACATACAAATATTTTTAGATATACACACACGCATATGAATAGCTATATGGGTGTGAGTGTGTGTGTGTGAGTGTTGTGTGTGTGGACGCTCCAAATCAATCTGTGAGTCTCTCAGTGTCTGCAGCTCTTGGAGCCGCTGACTATTTATCCTCGCCTATCCCCTCATCGGTTGTGGTCTTGCGCTCTCTAGCCTCTTCGTTGCTGATATCACATTTTTCAGCCAACATATCCTCGATGCCCTCATCGTCCACCGCCTGACTCTCGCCGGGAACATGCTTGCGCAACGACACCACCACGCACTCACCTTGGGGCAGCGGTGGAAACTTGGCATACGATGTATTACTTATGGTGCCCACTGTGCTGTCTTCATAACAATCGGGCGTCATGCGTACGCGGCAAGTCTCGAATGCCTTCTCATAGCCCAGCTTCGTATAGAGATTCCGGGACGCATCGTTCTGTGGACGTATGACAACGAAGGGTGTGTAGCCGCGCTCAATGACGAGCTGAGTCAACGCCTTGGCCAGGCGTATGCCATAGCTGAAAGCCAATGATATATATTTGATTAATTGTTAATACAGAATCAACTGAGAGCTCACCCCATGCGTCTATAATCTGGACGAGTTTGCATTGAAAACATAGCGCCATAGTATGAGTGCACCATCCAGGCGGCCAGCTCATTGGTATCCTTGCGAAAGATTCCTAAGCCTGGCAGCTTACGCACCAGTATATCAAACAGTTTGACGCATTCAATTTCATTGGCCGGATATAAATCGTGTATGCCCTGCACATTGTCCAGCGTCAGCAGACGCATCTCCGCATCATCTGGCAATGGCTCCAGCTCCAGATCCGTATTGAGCTTATTACATACATAGATATCACCGCTTAAACGCTCCATAAGCCCAAACTTCGAATAGAACTCATCCAGGCGATTCATAATAGCGATGTGCGTAAAGTTCAGGTACAATGGCTTCTGCCAATCTATAAGGACATCTTCGGTGCGCATCATATCGACATGCTCGATTTCTGCGGATGGACAAAATATGCCAAATGCTTGGTATATGTTGTTGTGCGGCTACATAAATGATAAGCAAGGATTAGTCTTAGGAAATTAATGGAGCTTAAAGTGAATTCAACTTACCGTAAGCGTGCATCCTGGAAAATGTAGAATTATGGGTTTCTCGGGCCAATCCTTAGCAACATAAAATTTAAAGTCCCAAATACGATCATTCAGGTACGTTTTTATGGTTTGATGAAACTGCAAAAAAACATGGAATTAATCAATCGAAAGAAAAAATATGCAAGAGAGTCAGTCAGAGTCAGAGTTCAGTCTGCACCAAGCCAATCATTCACACTCTGTCAGCTCTTGCAGCTAATTTTCTACTGCAGCGGTGGGCACCACTACAAACACATTTACAATAATTACTGGGAGCGCTGAGAGAAGTCAGAGCGAGGGCTTACCCAACGCTGTTCTACAGTATGAGTCACTAATTATTTTTGAAATAATTTAATATAATAATACTGATAAATATTCTAGTTTCCGCTGGATTATAAATGAAGGTTTCATACTATGTGCTGTGCTGATTTATAATAAATTATATTTGTCGCAAAATTGTATATGGTAATATATATATAAATGATATATGTATATAGGCAGACTCGCTCGATCGATTGATGTTGACCTGCTGACGAACTAACAGGCATGAACTGCAGCAGCAGCTGCTTGCACTAAGCCGAAGGCCATGGGCAAGGATTACACACACATACATGTAAGATAAAGAGATTAAGAGAACAACTGCTAAACTAACATAAGTTAGTTGTTCTCATGCTTTATATTGTGTTAAGCGAGAAGTTTAATTTGAGAGTTTACTTTGCTTGTTGATTAAGCTGGCTGCCTAACTAAATATTATTGCGCATGTTTTGTGTTATGCTCAAAATATTTAAATTTAATCTATTTAATCTTGGCTGTAAGAGTTGTTTTGACTGTGTGGCTGGCATTAAATTATTCAAGCCGAAAAATCGAAACTTTAACCAACAGCAACTTCAGTGCCGGCCAAATCCTTGTAGCTGTTGCCAAGCTATGCTGCCACCCTCCTCCACGCTGCGCCCCAACAATGCAACGAGTGAACAGCACAAAGCAAAATTGTGCCGCAGAGAAGCGTAGAGTGGGCGGTGTACATTTAAAATTGAATTGAAACGGGGCGTAAACAGCGCAAAAAGAGGTCAACATCAGCAATAGCAATAGCGCTGGCTTCTGAGATTGCATGACTTGTGGTCGGAGCCCCCATCGCCCATCCCTTTGCTGTAACTGTGACTCAAATTGCCTTGGCTTAGGTGGGGGGATTAGTTTCGATACTTGTAGCGCACATACCTTTAATGATTCCGGCAGATAGCGTTCTAATGTTACCAAAATTTCTGGAAGCTCTGATTCATGCACCAAACGAAAGTGTCTACCTTCAGGAATGATTTCCATTTCTGCAAAAGAAGCACGAGAGAGAAGAATTATAACAATGAAAAACATAAATACAATTAAATGCAGTTTACATATTTTCTGTTGTATTTTCATAATCTCGACTGGCTTACACAATTGTTGTTGCTACCTGCACCTGCAACACCAGGACACGTCACACTCTGGCTGCTGCTATCGTTGTCAAGGCCAAAGGCAATTGCTTGCATTAAAGTTGGACGATTCGTTGCTGTCAGTCAGACACTCTCAATTGTGCTGTGTGGACCAACAACAACAAATGTAGATAAGGTATAAAAGCATAGAGTGCAACCCCCCCTCATTGTCCTTTCAACCATTGTGCGCTTGTTCCACAGAATTCCTAAGGTAATTGACACTAGTCTTGACTATTTCACAGGTATGCAGAACAGAATGTTAGGTAGTTCATAATGGAATGTAATGTCTGCAGATGTTTGCAAGGCATTAATGAAACCGAATAATGATTTTGTTGTTGTTGTACAACTTATGAAAAAATTTGGATTCGAACTCGACATTCGAATGCTTCTCAAACAATCATCGAGTAATGTCAAATAATGCGAAAAAAAATATGAATTTTTCTTAAATCTACATAAATTTAAAATAAACCTTGTGGCCATAACAGTTAAGTTATTAATTTTAGTTAGGTTAACATATTTTTATTACTATACGAAACTAATATGCTAACGTTCAAAGCTTTTATACGTATACTTAATATATGTAAAGGACCTTTCATTTACTGCAGCAATAGCATGGTCGCCAGGCCAACTGAACAAAGCTATAGATATAATGAGAAAACTGACATCCATTCAATCAATTTAGTTGGAAGCCAATTTCATTTCCCTAATTAGCTTTTGGCTTAAGGACACTTGACGTAATCTTGGTGTCAACATGACTTTTATAAAATCAAAATACAATTTACTTAGTCAGTCATTTGCACTTTAACTTTTTGCTATAAGTAACATTTGCTACAAATAATGGACTGTTGGCTGTATGGTTGGTTGGATGGATTGATGAATTGATTGATTGCTGTTTAACTAGGTTACTATGACTATTTATTACAGCGATTTCTGCTGAAGCCCAACAAACAAGCCCCAATACTAATAACTGAAGTCAACGGGGTCGAGCGTGTTGAAATTAGTCTAAGTATTAGTCAATATACAATTGTGCAGCAATATACTATATTTTCATATATGTAGCTAGTTCTTTGAGTGTGTGTGTGTGTGTGTATGTGTGTGTGAGAGAGAGTACACGCAGACTCGATAAGATGTCTGCTCAGTGGGGAAATGCGCCTCAGACAGATGCACGTACAATTCATTGTAGAACAAAATCAATATTAAGCAATACTAATCTGATGTGAGCTCATGTTGTTAGACAGCTTAAGGTGGGCCACTGAGGTGGATGGGGCTGATTGCTGTGGCTAGTTAACAACTGTTTAGAGCATTGCTTTTGTTTTGCTCGCCAGCGCATTAAAAATACCGTGTTGACATTTCACACAGCGGCCGCCCCAGGGAGCCCACACACAATCCTCAGACAGAGACGCAGTCGCCCCCAGAGTGTCCCTACGGCAGCTATCCCCCAGCTATCTATATCTATAGCAAATCCATGCGCAATGTTCAATTGCAGCTAATTTTGTTGTTTCGCTCAATTAACAACATGCTCGCCTATTGATGCGTTAATGAAGAATATACCCTAAGGGCATTACTAATTCGTATATACGCTAAAAAAAATAAATATTATAGCAAAAAGTTAGCTCTTTTTGAAATTATTAACCAACTGTTGATTTTCAATTGCGTTTTTAGCTACAATTTTAATTGAGCTTTAAAAAATAATTGAATACTTGTAAATTCACTGAAGCAAATATTTAAAATTTCTTTATGCATATTTATAAAAGAACTTACATATATGGCTTATTAAGATTTTTGGCATTTGCTGATGTTTTAGGTTCATTTAATATTAGAAAATAATATAAGTTTGTCATAAGAAGAATGGAAAAAATATTTCACATTTTATATTTTGATGAAAAAGAATAGATAAATCATTATATATGTTTATTAAACAAAAAGAGAGTATATAATAAATATCTTGTTAGTGGTTAGTGGAATATTTTTCTAAGTGTAGTTTTATAAAATGTGTAAACATGAACATATTCACCAAAGAGTCTTTAAACGTATTTTTTGCTGAGCATGCTCAAGTTTATTTGATTTTATTTTCGTTATCTGTACCCTTCGCGAGGCTATATGGCTATATACTATATGCAGATGCATAGAAATCAGAAATCTGTTCATGGGCAGGCGGCGGCAATACTTGTGTGCACTAATTGACATGCACATGTGCCGCATTTTTAATAATTCGTAGCGTACAATTAAAAGGAAATGCAGAGAAATTGTAAAAGCATAAAAAAAGTTTAAATAATATATGTAAATTTAGATGAGCACTTACAAAAAGTATTAAATCCGTTGACCTTGTAAGAATATGTGTTGCTGTTGTTGTTTTTGCTGCTGCTGTTGCTTGTTTTGGCCAAAAGCAATACCAAAGTCTAAGCCGCACCTTATAAAGTTGAGCTCGATATTTTAATTAAAATATGTTTTGTCGAAAAATTTTTGTTTTTGGAAAAAGTGTGCAGTATGAAAATAATTTGTTTTATTTTTTATAGTTAAATTTAATATGCGAATCACAGATGCTCTTTTATATATTTTTTTTGCGAATTTTGTTTTAGTTATAAATATTTTCGTTATTTGCCTGGTGCTTTTCCTTGATAATTGTTGTTGTGTTTTATTTTTTTTTTATATTGTTGTTGTTGTTGTTGCTACGTTGGTTAGGCCTTTTATGAATGGAGGATGTCGGCAGGCAGCTGCGAGAAGAGCCTCGAAGAGTATTATAAAAAAAATATTAATTGAACGCTAGCGTTTCCCACGCGTATATATAATCCAGCTATAAGTATAATTGAAAGGTATTTTGGTAAGCGCTTAGCCTCCGTTGCACCTCCGCCACAGACAGGCCTAACCAGCAACCAGGCAAGCTCAATGCTCCGTTGAATTTCCTGTGTATATCGGTTCTATCGAGCAGATACAACACACACCAACAACAGGCGCTTGGCTAGTCCAGCATGACGGCTAAGGACGAAAGCGAGCTGCAGTTGTAGACTGTTCGATTGAAGTTGTAGCTGTAGCTAAAGCTCTGTTCCCTCGCTTTTGTTTATGAAATTTGCGATTTTATGCTGTCTGATGCTGCTGCTGCTGGATTTTAAAGGTTAAGTGTTTTTTTCGTTGCAATTTATGTATTTTCAGGAAAATTGATTTTCTGCGTTGTTCTACTGGCTTGGGTTGCTCCTTGCTCGAAATATTTGTGTTTGGTTAGTGTTCCGTCAGGCCCCAGACCCAAGGACGCAGCACTTGGACACACACACACGCGCACGCACACAGACACACCACGTTTTGTGAAAATATAATTTTATTCGGAAATTTCTTTTTTGCGGCCTCTGGCTCCGGTTTTCTGCTTATTTTTTTTGTTTTTCTTGTTTATCAATCTGGCAACTTTTATTTCTATGCTATGCGCTATTGTTGCTGCTGTTGTTGCAGCCTTCTTTGCAGATGCGATTCATTTCTATGCTGGCTGGTTGCCCGTTGTATACTCTCTCTTTCATGCTTGCGTGTGCGTTAGTATATATATATATACGAAAGCGTTCTGCTCGCATCCTTCTGGTGTCTAGTGTATGGACTGTGCTGATATTCGCGAATCTGCGATCTGAATCTGTTGAGTAGCTACTGAGAACATTCTCATATTCTGACTCTCAATTCAGGAGCAGCTAATGGTTGTTGTCGCACAATGTTTTCTGTATATGTATATTGTGCGCTGTGCATTCATCTCTCGCTCTTTCGAGTGTATGTAATTCGATACTCGGCAGCTGCAAGGTGGCAAGTGGACTTGTAAGTGGACCGAATTTTCTAGTGCCGCTGCTGATTCTTTTGGTGTTGTTGTTTATATACATGTTGGGCTTCGCTCGTAGTCGTTTTGTCTTGTGTTCTTCCTTGTTTTGTCCGGATATATCGCTCTGGATCCACTGGTCACTATCTTGAGTTATACTCTGAGCTCGTATAGTGACGGTATTTTATTACGTGTCATCCATAATTGCATGAAGCTTCCGATGATGTGGGAATATATTTTGGTATTTTTTTATTAGGTGTGATAATTAAATCTCTTCTGAGTCCTTAGGTCAACAGTACTTATGAAGAGCAGTCATCTTAAGGGAAAGATCACATTGGTTAAAACATTAAATTATGCTACCCCGAAGTCGGACCGCTCTTTGCTGGAGTCTTGCCTAAACTCTATCCTGCAATGAGCAATTGCAATGTGATCGCCCATACTTTAGATGGTCTAATTATTCTGATATTGGATATTTACTCGAGTTGTAGTAGCATGTGGTTAAGCTCGGCTTATAGATATTATTCACTTAAATTATAATTAATCACTCAATTGCAATTTTTTATTTATATTTATTTTTTTAACGCAGCAGCTGACGAAAGACTTGACTGAGATTAAATTCGCAGCGCATTTCATATTCGTTTTTACCTGTGCTTACTGCGTTTAAATTTGCGCGCACTCTTTTGCGCTGGCAGCTGCTCTCTGCCAAGAGAGAGAAAGTGTTTGCGAGAGAGCGCCGCATTGCATGCAGGAACAACAACAACAACAAGAGGCGTCTGAGCTGGAACAGGGAGGAAGTTTTGCTTCTTTTTAGTGAACATGGTTCGAAATGCTTAGCGCAACTGTACACTCTAAAAACAACAGCGAAACAATAAAAGCGACCAACAACAAAAGCGCAAAAGTGTGCGTTTCAAAGTACATTATACAAAACGCCAATAAGTATACGCCATGTTGGTTGCACACATACAAGCATATGTACATACACACATATGTACGTAAGTATTTGCATGTATATCGCCGGCGTCCAGTTGCCGCATGACCAAAGCGCTCACCTGCCTACGCTCTCTCCCACGCTTACTCTCTCTCCCACTCTCTCTCTCTCTCTCTTTCCTTGCCTGCGCTTTGCTCATGCTCATATGTTTTGTTTATGCCGCACAGCTGTGAGACAGCCGAAAATCATCATCAAGCTCTGCTTTCTTTGAATTATATGGATTCTGATGCTAAGTAGCTGCTGAATGGTGCTTAACGGATCAAGGTCGACGCTTGGCTAAGTTGACATTTTTATTGGCGTCAAGTGGCGACGCTTTAAACTATGCCAGTTACAGTTACAGTAATTAAAATAGACAAAGCAACAAACAACAACAATAAGCGCAAAATTGGGTGTTGCAGCTAAAGTTGGAGTTTTGGTAAATACTTTTTGCGGGCTTCCATGCAGCGTGAATCACGCAAGGGCCCCACAACACGCAAAATGAAATGACGCCATATACATACACACTCACATATACAGACATATGTACATACTATAGTTGTCTGTGTGCATATTCGTACTTAGTGCTGACAGTTTTCCACACGCGTGGTGTTGATCGTCTTTGTGGGAGTTGGGGTTGTTATAATAGATACGCGAATCGTTATTCGATGCGCTCATTTCCAAGGAAACTTTAGTCATAAAAAAAAAAGAAAAACTCAAGCGAAACATATAAAACAACACAACAGTTAAGCAAAGTTAGGCCTTCTTTATCAGGTGTTGTTGTCAGTTAGCAGCCTTGTGGCCCTTTACACTAGGCAAGGCCAAGCAGAAGCAGAGATGGGCTACTATTAAAATTTACAACTATAAATGGTCGCTTATTAAATTCGTTGGCATTGTTTGAGCCAAAAATATACATACTGTTTCGACTGCTTGGGGCCAAGCGGACATCAGTTGACAAAGTGCTTTGGGTCGACTTGGCGTTCAAGGTCGTGCTTTACTAGTTCTGGCATGAAGTTTTCTATGGCGCTGGCCTTTAATTAGCTCTGGCAAATAGTTCTGTTGTCGTCGTTGGTTTGTCCGGATAACTCATACGTAACGTTGTACGCCGTTTAGGGCAAAACGGAAGCAGGCAGGACGAATGGCTTTGTACGGTCAAAACGTGCATGCTAGGCACGTGTATCGACATTAAAGCCGGTAAAAGCTCAAAAGCCAGTTAATGTCAGGGTCAAAACCAGCAGGGCCGCATGCATGGGCCATTTTATTTAATTTTTAGTTGCCTATTATATTATATACATACATACACTGTAGTATATGCATAAATCAAAAACAAAAATGCGCAACGCAAGCAATGTACAGTTTTCATTGTAAACTGATTGTTCTTTGGCCTCACTTGCAATATCTTATTTATGCATGTATAATGTACCAACATCTGTATGAATTTATGTACATTGTGAGCCATTGACAGCGTCAACAGCTGCACTCTTTGGGGATAAACACACGTGTAACTGCCGGCACGCCAAATAAAATTGACCTTGACTTGGCGACAAGCAATTAGAGTTATTTTCATGAGAATTTGGGGACATGTTTATTTAACAACACACATGACAGCACCAAATGGTCCAAAATGCGGCATGAATAAAATATAAACACCAGCTGTTTATGTGAACGGCGCCAAAGCTATTAAATGCAAGCTCCTGGCCAATAGGCCTTCAAAAAATGCGCCTAGACATTCACAAGATGACTGCTACTCTATTTAGAACTGTGACTTTTCACAGGTATATTAAGTTATGACATTCGCTGCAAATCGTAACGTGCGCAGTTATATTGGGCAGTAATTTGTTGTACGCAGATTGTATATTTGTTTGCTATATCCAAGTACTTTGAACATTTCTAATGGTATACACCTGTTATTTTGAATTATAACGTATTTGACTTAAAAGCGATATCGATATCTTATCGCACGGATATTTTTAAAGATGACAACCCTACTTACAGTGCTCACTTGTGGTGGCATGACGAGTTACATGCCATCAGTATCGAGCTGTTGTTTTTTGTTTTTCCTGCTTTCCATCAGTTTTTATCTATTTCTCTCATTCTCTTATCATTCGCCAACCTGAACAGACGTGTGCGCTACTACTTTATATTGAAACATAAATTAATTGTTTTTATTATAAGTTTCGTTATCAACGAGTGGAGTAAAATCATAAAAATCAAACTAATAATAGCCACAAGGCAATATGTTTATTATTTATGTGTTTGCTCAATAGAACGGCAGACGTCGCGACGGTTGATTCTTTTCGCTTAAAGCTCTAATTTTGCCGAATAAAAAGCACAAAAAGACACAAGTTTTAATAAAAAACAGTCAGACAAATTATTAAAAGTGTAAATTTTAACGAAAAAACTACGTATTTTAGTGTTTATTGTGTTTGATAAGAATTTCGTGATTTCTTGTACATAATTGTAGTTGCATAACCTGTGGCCATAGTAATTGTAACAAGCGCCAAAAAAACAAAATTAACGCCAGACGGCGGCAATTAACAACAACAAAATTAAATTTGGTTTAACGCTACAAAACAAAGCCAAAACAAGAGCTAAAGTAAAAATTCCATTACGGTTAGCGGCTCTTGCCGCCGGGTAACGAAGCCCCCTGCCGGTCCAAAGGCCAAGTGCGACGTTTTTTCGCCCCAACTCCAAAACACTTGCTGCTGCTGCTGCCGAAGAAGGAAAAATAAAAATATAGAGACAGCAACTCGATAATGTCCCAAAATCGTGATACTTTAATACACTTGCTAGCCGGCGGGTAAGTGTGTGTTTTTATAAATAATATGTATGCATGTGTGTTGGTTCATTCAGATTTATAAGTTTTTGTTGTTATTGCGCCTTATCTGTGCAAGCTAGAAATATAAAAACCGGTTTGCTAGGCTCAAAACACGTCGCAATTCGCTTGAATATTATGCCTCCCCCTCCCCACCAACAGCAACAACAATTAGTCAATTGACCTGCAGTCAGTCGATGGGAAAGTTGGCAATGGCGCCAAAAATAAAAACAAAATAAGTTCAAATGAAAAGCGGACAAACAACACGTACAGCTGTATGTACATAGTATTTATTTATATACATATGTACATACATATGTAGGTGTAAATACAATCATTTGTGTGAGGAACATGCACGACCCACGTGCTCAGTTTATTTTGGTGCACGCTGCGCAAAAATAATTCAAGACAAAAGTCAGATCGTCAATTAAAACAACAGCAAGATAAGAAGCAGACAAGAAAACAAAAGCAAAACAAACAAGGCAAATTCATATGTATATTAAGTATGCGCCTTATGTGCAAAATATAAATTTTTTTGTGCGCTCAAACATTTAAATTGAAAGCGATACAGTAGTGAAATTTATACTGATTTGACATTAATTTAGCGCTGCCTTGATTACTTTTGATTTGTTCAACTGTTTAAAAATAAATTTATGAATGAGAATGTGCAATATTCGTCAAAAACTATCAGCGCAACAAGAGCAATAAACAAGCTTTAATTGTATCGTTATTGTTGTGGTTGGACCATCTGTTATTTTTAGCTTTGTAACTTAATTTGTTTTTGTTTTTTACGCTACATCAACAAATGCCAGGCATATCAATTCACTTTAGATGACAATAAAACAAACGATATAAGTGCAGCGCAACTGTAATTCAATGCCAAAACAACAAGCTAATGCAATTTTTGACGAACTGACAAGCTAAGCCAAGGAGAGTAAAAGAGAGAGGAAGGGAGCAAGAGAGCGAAAGCTGTTGGGTGTGTGAGTCGAGCCTCTTGTAGCGTGAAATGTAATTTGCAATTAAGTGCGGTGGGGGCTTGTTAGGTAGAGCTTTATAATTTGCAATTTATAGTAAACAACTGCGAATAACGTGGATAAATAAAATGCGTCGTAGTTGAGTTGAGAACGACTGTGACACACCGCTGGGTACAAAAGTAGTAGTACTAGCAAAAATAGTAGTAGCAGCAAAAGAGAGGAGAGAGCTTAGCTTGATACAGCTTCAGCTTGTGTAAGTAAGTGTGCGTGTGCTTCAAGCTAAATATAGAAGATAAAAGTTAGCTACGAGAATTTCTTTCGCATACACAGAGCGATAACTATAAACTAAATGCAATTTGCCGGCCGGCCAAGCATTGCTGGCTGGCGTTAATTTAAACAATGGCTATTGTTGAGAGCTCACGTTGCACACTATGTGCACAACTCACCTTCTGTACTGCTCTTTCGCCCTCTCTTGCTCTTTTTACCTCCACTGATTAGCCAACGACGCATTCTAATGTATTTCAAACGCTATCTCATGTGTTGACACACGTTACTATCGTTAGAACAACCTTGCAGCTAACTGTGCATGCATAGATAACACACACACACACATACAAATGTATTTACATGTGTGTGGCAAGTACGTCGTATAATCCATACATCGATATAAATAAACGAAGAAAATAAGAAAAATGACTGACATGCATCCAAATACGTTTTCAGGTTGACTGCGTAGCAAAAGCTAAAAACATAAGAAAACTCAACAGACAAATTGCATTTTTATATAACGTATACGTATGTATATTTTTGCTTAAGATGTTGCCTTTTATCAGAGGAGAAATCAAAATTGCAGCATTTATAGTGTAAACAAGTCTAGACAAATTTATGGTTAATTACAAATATATAATCTAATTGGGGATTTTTTCACAATTCCCAAATTCAAAGTAATTTATTTAAAAAAGTACCTTTACTTTTTGCTTCTTTTTCAATAGATTTTATATATTATTTGTATTAAGTAGTGTACTTACAATTCGTTGTTTACTCAACTACTTCATGCCTTGCTTTTGACGCGGTCTAAAGAGAGGGCAAACAAACTCTTTCTGGCACATTGACACAGTTGAAGGTGATTGCAACCATAACAACATGGCTAATGAGATTCATGCGCTATTCGAACGAAGAGGGGGGCTGAAGAGGGTGGAAAGCAACTGCAGCGTAGACAACAACATAGAAAACAAACAAACAAGCAACAACATTTCAAAGCTGGCCAATACAGATTATATAAGATTAAAATGTGTCTCTTTATAGAAAGCTATAGAGCTGTTGTGATTTATCTACCGTTAAGACATATGTGCAACAATATTGAGCCGTCAAGAAAATTTATTTTAAAGAAAAACATGTTTTGCTAGTTGCAGCGTTAAGGGAAATTTTTTTTTGGACATTAATAATTTTGCTGCCTGCATGTTTGAACTCACGTACGCATATTTTACAGTTGCTCTTGAAGTTCAGTAGTATCTATACTAAAAGTTTTTCTCCTTAGAGGGGCTTAAAAGAAAATAAATGAATTTTTTTCAAAAATATAGAAAGTTTAAGGTCTCAGAAAATCATACAAAAAATAATTGTTGCTATACAAATGTTTATTAAATATAAATTTTGAAATATAGAGCAAAATGTTGCACATTTTATATAAAATCTAAAATACTCTAACGAAGGTTATTCAAACGTTTTAATGATTTCAAAATTATGTCAAGGGCGCACGTCTTAGTGCGCTAGGAATTAATATTTAAACATACTATAAATAAATAGATTTATGCCAACCTATATATAAATGTGGCCAACTTAGCTACATATATGTTTATAATTTGGCACTTAAATTAAACAAGTTCTGAGCGTGCCAAGCGTAGAAGAAGAACATTTTATTTTCAAATTAAAATTATAGACAGGCTAGGTCGCGTGCCAAGTTCAATGAATGAGGAACTCATTAAATTAGCTACAGTGCTTAAAAAAAATGCAGTCAGCTAGCTTAAGTGCGCTAATTAGTTTAACAAACATTGCAAAATATTTTATCGCATTGCTACTATTGACCCAGAAAGCAGCAATATAGAAAACTTTCCATCAATTTCGTAATCAAAACAAAGAAATTAAAGTCTGCGCAACATTTGCAAACAAAATGCTGATAAGCTAACTCACTACCTCATTTTTATCAGGAGACACGAAATATTCACGGGAACCAAAAGTCGAGCGGCGAAGGTGACGCACCCAAAAAACACTTACACCTATCTATATACGCTATATATATTTTAAAGATGCTATGTTTGCTTATTTAGTTGTTGCTTTCTGGTTAGAGCAGCGCTAAATTTTCCATTCTTATCTAAAGGCACGAGCATCGCATAATGTGGCCAATGGCCATACAGTCAAAAAACAGCTCAATCGACCATTAACCGGTTGGGTTTATTAAATTCGCATACATATAGTATATATACTATATATATATGAAACGCGTGGAGGCCATTGTGCTAAAGATATGCATTTTTTGAAATTTAACAAGCAAACATTTCCGCCATTGACTGCAATTTTGAAATGCGAAATTCTTAGGCTAAAAATAATACTACATGAAAAAAATTATAATGTATTTTGAATAATACAGTAAACGTACGCAAAGTGAATTATACAAATTTTAGATGATTATTATAATTGAAAATTTTAATTATAAACTAATAAGATATATAGAAATTTCAATGGAATTGAGTTATTAATAGTTTAAATTTTATACTACAGAATTTGTCATTTGCTAATAATTTTATTTTAACTATATTTGTATCGTATAAAACTAGCCCACTTCAGTTGATAGCTACTACGATTATTTTTGTATAATTTAATCTTTCAAATGGATTTGTCATTTGTTAATATTTTCGCTCGCAACTCGTGCCGCTGATTAGTTAAGTAAATTGTCTGGCATTTTATTTAAATGCCTCATCAACTGATATATAATCTAAATAGAGAAGTGCATGCTAATAATAAAATTCAACAGATGCGTTTGCTTTTTAATAAACTCAATGTGATTTATGTAGCTGTCTCAACTCAATTGCTTAACAATTAATGATGGACTCATGTCCATATGGCGTGTTCTCTTTGACTTTGTCAGTTTGAACAGGTTTCAGTGCAATTATGTCACAACAGATTAACATTAAATCGAAGTAGCTATAATAGTGCGAGCGACATATGTACATACATATATAAAAGTAATGTGCATGCGAGTCAAGTGAGTCAAATGAGTGAAGTGATAAGCAGCGATGCCTGCTGCTGCGTCCGGCAAATAGCAATTCATTCGTAGACACAGGTTATCTATAGGATGGGTCAGCGTCAAGCCAGTGCAAACTGGTTTACCATTGGCCCCCAGTGTAATCAGTAAAAGATTTGTGAAATTGTTTATTTAGTTGCGACAATAACAATGCGACTCGACTCGAGTCGACTAGTTGGTAACTAAGGTATAACAGCTTAAGTTATAAATTTCAATATAAGAAATGCTAATCTTTGTTTTGTAGTTGAATGTACTTTTGTAGCCTTTATGACTCTTGTTGCAACAAAAGTCCCTTGTCTGTTGTTTTTACATCGATCAAACTTTGTCGTTGACGTCTTTTGTTGTTTATTGATTGCCGTATGAGCCACAAAGCTTACATAAAGCCATAAAATGATTTAAATAAATTTCATGTTGCTAGGCAATTAGCCAAAAAAAAAAATTGTAGCAAGCACTTGAGTCACGAGCTTATTATTTACATAGCTGATTAGAATTTTATTTGAATATCTATTCTTGGCTCTATTAAAAATTACGTATACGACTGCAATAAATTTATCCCCCAGCACTTTGTCTAAAGTGCACTTCTATCTATATCAATCAATTTGCATTTATTTTGATTACGACAAATGTTTTGCTGCTTTTGCTGCCACAATTTGCGCAGTTTGCAGCAATTTCCCATGAAGAGCAATTGAGTTATGCTAATGTTTATTGAAAAGCAAATATTTAGTTAAGTGTGCGTCAACATGTCTTTAGTTTATTTTTAGCTGCGCATATCTAAATTGTTATTGTTATTCTTTCTTATTTGCAGCTCCGCTGGCACTGTTGGCGCTGTGGTAACATGTCCTCTTGAAGTGGTGAAGACGCGTCTACAAAGCTCGACGGCATTTTTAACGCCGGCTGCGCGCATTGTTGAACCCGCTGGCGGGCCATCAAATGGTGGCGCCTCCGAGTTATTGCGGCCGGAACAACGACGTAAGCTAAGCACAACGATATTACGTAACAGATCACAGCCACAGGTGATTGGGGGTGTGCGTAGGGTAGTACCAAATTTTTACTTATTCTTTTACCGACATACCCATTTCAAATGCAGTTCATGCTTCACACACACACACACACACGCTTTAAATTTGAACTTGCCTCAAGCTGCAACTAATAATTGTTATTTGTTTATAGATCATGGCAATTTCGCATTGTGGCATCTCATCAAGCAGCACAAAGTCCATGAGCATTGTCCAGTGCCTGCGGTAAGTTTATATAAATATAATTATATAATTGTTGATTAATGCAAATTAAATCTATATAATCTTACAGGCATATTGTACAAAATGAAGGTCCACGCGCATTATTCAAGGGTCTGGGTCCTAATCTGGTGGGCGTGGCGCCCTCACGTGCCATTTATTTTTGCACCTACTCACAAACAAAGAATACGCTCAACAATTTGGGGTAAGACTAAATTGAATGCAAGAAATACAAGTAATGCCAGTCAGTTGCTAAAACAATTTGTTAATTAATTTGTAAATAACGCTTTTGTTATATCTAATATAATAAGGCATTGATAAGTCACAGTACTTTACAGAAATAATTTCTTTATATAAATGCCAAGTAATTTTAAAGCTTGCTTACATATTTGAGCTGCTTACTTGTTTTTTACTCTCTTTCCATTAATTGTTGTTTAAACTCAATACTTATCTCTGCTTTTTGCTTGCAGCTTGGTTGAGCGCGACTCTCCTCTAGTGCATATTATGAGCGCTGCTAGCGCTGGCTTTGTTGCATCCACTGCAACGAATCCCATTTGGTTTGTCAAGACGCGCATGCAGCTGGACTACAATTCCAAGGTGCAGATGACAGTGCGGCAGTGCATCGAGCGTGTTTATGCGCAAGGCGGCATTGCTGCCTTTTATAAAGGCATCACAGCTAGTTATTTTGGCATCTGCGAGACTATGGTGCACTTTGTTATATATGAGTTTATTAAATCCAAACTGGTAAGCCACATACCACAAGCTAGCGCCTGCTTTAGGCTAACAAGTTTCCATTTCTAGTTGGAGCAGCGCAATCAGCGGCATACGGACGAAAAGAGTTCACGTGATTTTGTCGAGTTCATGATGGCTGGCGCTGTATCGAAGACTATAGCTTCCTGCATTGCGTATCCACATGAAGTGGCACGCACTCGGCTGCGCGAGGAGGGCAACAAATATAATACGTTCTGGCAGACGCTGCATACTGTGTGGAAGGAAGAGGGACGCGCTGGACTGTATAGGTGGGAAAATAACATAAATTAGTTAGATATACATATTTGTGAAATTTATATCGCGCTTAATTTATTATAATGCGACACCCACGATTTTTGTACAGCGCTATATTTATAAATAGCTTGTTTTTGCGTCTTAGCTATTTACGTTTCTTTGTTTGTTTGTTTTGATTCTCTAATTGTATTAACAATAAGTTCTTAACTAATTTATTTTTCTTTTCGACAGAGGCTTGGCCACGCAGCTGGTGCGACAGATTCCCAACACAGCCATCATGATGGCCACCTATGAGGCAGTGGTGTATGTGCTAACGCGACGCTTTAACAACAAATCGAATGAGTTTTACGATTTCTAAGCCATAGCGGCGCTATATACATCTTTATCCTGCCCCCCGCCATCCCTGCAACTGCGGACTAGTTAACAAGCAAGGAAATTTAATCTGTGCATATGTAGCGAGTAGCAAACTGCTGCAATTTATTGTGTAAATTGTTTTTTTTTCTCTAGACGATTTAACCAACGAGCGCAAATTTTGAATTGTTTATCATTTGGTTAATTAGCTACTAAGGCAACGAACTCGAGAGACTTGTACCGTTAAACGTTGAACGCACGAAATAAGTTCTATGCTCTATCTACCAAAACTTTGTATATTTAGCAAGGCCAAAAACAAACAAATTCAGTTGAGACTTTTTCGCATCAAAATGTTATCAAAAATTTTGAAAAAAAAAAATTATCAAGGCTAATTAGTTAAAATTATTTTTTATATATATGAACATGAATATTTTGATAAATTCACTTGTAAATACTACAAATGTTTAGTATATTCCTATAAATATATATACACAGCATATTTAGGGCATGTTAGTCTGAGAGTGAGGAAAGGCGCTCGTCGTAGCTTATACTATATTTGATGTACATAAAAGTTTCATTATCATTAATTTATATCAAACTTTGCTTACTTAATTATTTTGTTAGCTGTAAGCGCAAATTGTTTATGTCATTAGTCAGTCATTAGGCCCAAAAAATAATGCCGCCATATATACATACATACACATACATCTATCTATTTTATATAGTTATTAAACATTACATCTTAATGATACACCGGTATGCACCATGGCTGCGTATACGTAATTTGTACTGTTGTGTTAAGTTTTCTCAAATGCGATATATATATTTAGTTACTATTTAAATATCATAATTAGTCTGGATACGTTGCTGTTTATTTAGTACATTAAAAAACAATCTAGTTGGTTAGTATATACACACACACACACATATGCCACTATAATTTATAGTGCCTTTAATTGTATTTTATTGATAACGAGCAAAAAACGAAGAAAAAACAACAATGTACTGTGAATATTCGATACACAATCTAATTGAATGGTGAAATCAATAAATACAATTTTTTGTTTAAAAATATATGTTTGTGAATTGTTTATTTTTAAATTTACGACGGTAGTCCAGCTTAATCTTCAAATCTTATCTGGGCAGCATTTGCAGACTATGAGTTTGAGATTATTTGCGCAAAGTCTAGCGTGTGTATTTCCTCCTGATTTGGCAATCGACATACATAATTTGTTGAATTCTATAAGCTCTTGACTTTTACAGTAGTCGTCTTACTGATATCAGAAAATGTAATGGCGAAAACAGCAGATATATGATTTGACCTTCACTGCCGCTTTATATTATCTAGTTCATTCACATCATAGTTTTTAGACGCTTGATATTAAACTTAAGGCAATACTTAACTTACTTCTTGGGCTAGACAAGACAACACTTTATGATAACAGGTAGACAGAACCACAAACTTAGTCAGTGCTGATACGGGAGCAATCGATCTTGACCTGGTGACGAACTATGCAGAACTGACCTGCAGCAGCTGCTTGCACTAAGCCAAAGGCCAAGGGCAAGCAACTACACATACGAACTAACAAACTAAGAGAGATAGAGAGCGTATGATAAACAAATTGTTATTAGAGTTACGTTGCTTGCTCTGAGCATATTTGAATAAGCGGGAGAGTCTGATTACCATACTTATACTTATAAAAATTCGTTTTTTTTTTATAAAATTACATTCGTTTAATACATTTTAAAACATTAAATAATTTTGAATCTTCGCGCGTCTACAGCATACACTCTGATAGAGATCTGGTCACACAGCTAAATGGGCTCGATAGCTTTAGCTTTGATATCGATCACAGCTAATAAGATTTGTTTACGTTGTTTACGTGGTTTGCTTTTGCTAAATAATATCAAACGAATTGTAATTAAACGCTAAATTTGTGAATAATTTGTTTATAATTTGCGTGTTATTACCAAGTATTAACTTAGTAACAAGTGCTTAAGTTTAAATACTGCGCATGCGCCACTTGTTTGGCTTCAACAATTAATTATTTAATATAACAACAACACACAAAAGCAAAAACTAACTTCACTTCCACACACAAACACACACCCCGAGACGCAAACACTTGGAATATACATTTACGGGCCATGCGTTAAACTGAGTGTGCGCAATGCTGCTCAGCGAGCTGCACTTTTGGACAACGCTGCAGGTGCGCATCAAGAGCAGCGACTTGGGCGCCTTTCACTACACGCACCAACGAGAGCTCTCGCAGGAGCTGCCGTCGCTGGCCAAGCGTGAGTACACCGAACGACGCAATGGACTGGCGGTGCTTAAGAACAGTCGCAAGGCGGCGGGCAGGCTAAAGGATAATTTGAAAAGGCTCGAGGATCTGCTGCGCACACATAAGCTGGTGCATTCGGAGTGGCAGGATGCGGCGCAGGTGTTGCTGCTCTTTGACAATGGCATCATTACACACATATGCGTTGACATATATACGGGCGACATGCTGCGCATGGTCTTTGACAAGTATCTAGTTGGGAAATTAGCTGCCGAGGTCATTACCGATGGTAAGTGTGTGTGTGTGTGAGTATAAAAATGTGTGTATGCGTGTGTTAGTTGGAGAAATTTGCATTTGTAACAACGCTGGCACTTTCCCACAACAACACAGCAAACAAGCGCATAATATATGCCACATGCAATTATTGTAATTTTTAATTAAACTGAACGCGCGCGCTTTCATGTTTTGTTTATACACTTTGTCTACTTGGTTTTGTTTTTTTGCAGCATTTTTTACACGCTCCCACATAGTCTTGGCCTACAATACCAATCAGCTGACGGTGGTGCATTTGCAGCGTCCCAACCAGCGTCCGTTGGGACCGGAGAAGATTGCCAACATGGATGCGCGCATATTTCATGTGATTATTCCAGGCGCCAGTGAGCGTAAATTAGCACGCCATCTAACGGTGAATGGCAGCTATGATTTATTTGTGGTATGGACACAATCCTCACAGAACGAGGTATACCCCTGGCGACCCACAGTACGCGATCAGGATCGCGCCAACATACATATATTCAAAATCAAAGGGTACGTTAAACTGCAGCATAAATAATAACTCTTATAAATCTACCGTACTTGCAGCATTGCAGCTGGAATCCTTGGCCATATTGCTGGTCAGAGAACGATCCACTTTGTGTTGACTTTTTGCGCAGCTCGGAGAATCAGCTAATTACGTTGGAACAGAAAGTATCGCGTAAGGGTGACATCAGCGCTGAGATCTGCTCCTATGAGCTTGCCACTGGCAAAATGCAACGCACTGCAATTACCTCCATTGCCATGGGCACACAAATCTGTTGCTTTGCATTCAGTCCGGATCAGGAGAAACTCTTTCTGGGCAGCATTGATCGCAACATTTGTCTGCATGATCTGGTGCTGCAGACCACGAAGTATGTCAATCAAATTGAACTTGTGCCCACACAATGCGCTTGGCACTGCGACTCGGCGCTACTTTGCGTGGCCAACGAGCGCTCCGTGCTGCAGTGCTTCGATCTGGCGCTGGCGCCCATAGGCAATCAGTTGCTTAGTGAGAATGTCACACCGGTCAGTCTGCTGGACTTGTCGCATTATTTTACAGCACAGCCAACTCTACTGAGCATTGCTTTCAGTGGGAAGCCGGACTTGGCTAACTTCACGCACAAATATGCACAAACAGATTGCTTGCTGCTTCTGTTGTACGAGCAGGGTCCGTTGGCTTGCATGCGTGTCTTTGGCGGCGCTGGCATGCGCGGCGATATACACAACTCTGGACTGACGGCGGATGTTATTGCGGACAAGTATCTGCGTCTGCAGCAGCCGGAGCGCGCAGTCAATGTGCTGGCCGCACTCAACTGGGAAACCTATGGCGCCATGTGCCTGATAACGCTGCATAAGATAGCCAACTATATATTCTTTGCCGGAGATCAGCGACGTGCGCGCATTGAGCTTATGGCCAGAGCTTTGAAGACATTTGCTCATACGCTTAGCGAGGATACCAAGGATGAGTTCAGCGATCAGGTCTATGATCTAAAGCGACGTTTCTGCTTTTTTCTGCTACGGAAAAATTTATTTAGTGAAGCCTTTGAAATGGCACAGGACATTGGGGATTATGATCTGTTTATGGATCTTTACAACTTGACCAAATGCATTGCCAGTCTGCGTGAGCTGGCCCAAGCTGCATTTGGCCAGGCGGCCGCCATAGTGCACGATGAGGAGCCAGAGCTTGCTATTGCACAACTGTGTGACTTGCGTCCGGATTCTGTCTGCTCGCAGTCCAGTTATTCCTCACCCAGTCAGCAGGCGTTGAAAAATTATGTGCCACCCTTGCCCTCGTTCAAGTCGAAGATATTTAATGCTGAAATGATTAAAATCAATATACCCAAGCCGGAACTGCGTCCTGTAATGCCGGAACTGCGCACCTCCAAGCTGAGCAGCGCTGCCACTGCCAGCTCCTTGGTGGCCCTGGCTATGAAAAGCGGTAGTCAGACATTAGTGAAACCGCCTAACCTGAATGGAAATGGCTGGTCGCATGATGTGCCAGATCAAACAGTGGGTCTGCCTTTGCCAAGCAGCAGTCAGCTGCGACCGTCTGGCTTGCATGAACTAGAACCTCAACCCATGCCGCTGCCGTCTTTAGCGCTAATGCCAACTCAAGCTGCGCCACCGCCTGCTTATCATCAGCCTAAGTTCTATCAGCATCCGCTTGTCTCGGGCAATATACCTGCCATGCTGCCGACGCTAAGCAATGAGGATCATCAAAAGCGTTTGCTTATGAAGAAACCCACTGCTTCCATACTCTCAAATCCAGCAGCAACGCCAGCCAATGGTGAAGCTGCTACGACGACTACAGTAAAAAGCGCGTCGGCTGAGAAAAACAAAGTGAAATTCTCGGACACCATACAAGTGGCCGTTGTACCGGTAAGGACTTGTGTTAACTCACATTATTACTTTATAAAATCACAACCTTTGTCTTACTAGGAAATACCACGCAAGGAGAAGCCGCTGCCGCCCAAACGTAATGGCTATTCACGTCCAGCAGCGCGGCATTTAAATCCACGCAAGGAGCTGGCTGATAGTCTGCCGCTTTGCCATCCCAATGATGAGTACTTAAAGGATTTTAATCCAATTACCACAAGTAAGTTTGTGCACTTCTACAGTTCTCGCAATTTAATATTTATGAACTGCTTTTGTAGATGTCAGCAAGCCTCCCTCACGACGACGCGAGGAGGATTCCAGTAATAACAAAACAGCAGCAAACAGCTCTTCAACTTCCTCCATTAAGGTGGTCCATTTTGGCGTTGTCTAAACAAATACTCTATAGTGCAATTAAAATAGTTTATATATTTATAGCTTAGTGTACGTCTTCCAATTGTAAACGTTGCCGTCCAGTTAAGTGCAAAGCTTTAAATAGAAACGTTTCTGCATAATTTTTTACTCAAAAAAAAAACTTGTATTATGCCAAAATTATTTCTTTTTTGTGGGGGTGGCGCCGCCCATGCGTTCTAGCTCAGTTTTAAGATCGAGCAGTTCTTTGTCAGGCACATAACGACGCTCATCATGGTCATCCGTATGCTCGGCAACTGTTAATTGTACACCTTCTGGTAGCGCTGCTTGCGCAATTCTTAAAAATTGTGGATACTGTGGCGCATCTACGTTGTTCAGTTGCAGATTGCGTTCGTAGGTGGTTAACTTGTAGTCGGCTTCAATGACTGTAGAGTTAGGTCGCAGACGTTGCACCTGTGTCTGCTGCGGCGGCAGGGCATAGCAGTCGGATACGTCCATGGCAAGGTATTCCGCGACACTATGCAGAAAGCGTTGATAGCTCTCGAGCAGTGGGTAGTCATAGCCTTTTATCTGTACGTTAAGGCACTCTATTTGTGGAAATTTCGGCTTCAGTGACTGCAACATATAAAAATCATAAGTATTTTTAATTATTTCATTAGTAAAATTTATAAACAACCTCCAGGTAGTCCGGCTCGTAAACAGAATAGCTGCTTGGTCGAGTTGCTGTGTATGTGGGCTTTGGCAGCAGCAGCGGGGCACGCAACGACAACAATAGTTTCTTTTAATTGTTATTTACTCGGCGCAACATTTTAGTAAAATTTAAAACAGTGTGCAGGTTATGTCACAAACAGCTGTTGCTCTGTTATGTGGTGGCAGGCTTTTCGATTTGAATTGGGAGTCGGCATCACTGCTGTTAACAAACTCGAATGCTTTAACAGTGACTTAACATAAGTAGAATTGTGCCGAAATAGTTGCAGGTGTTGATAAATTTGTATAATTAATAAATAAAACATTAAAATTAGCTTAAAATAATAGCAGCACAGTATCAAAATGGCACAAATGGATATGGAATTGAAGAAAGTAAGTGGCTAAACTTAAAAACGCAAATTGCAATGTGACTGTCTTACTCATGCTGTTGCTGCTTTTTTTTCTAACCCAAAAGGCATTTACTGAGATGCAAATAAACAAATTGGAGACAACGAAAAAGATCAATATGATTGACATGAAATGTGACATGGTCAAGACGGGAAAACACAAGTACACGTTAACTGAAAAGGGCACCAGCAATCTGACAGACGATACGAGGTAAATGCAAAGGAGTACATGAGGGATTGACTCAGTTTAATGTGTCTGCTTTATATATTTAAGGGTCTACTTATCTGTTGGCCGTATGTTTTTGTTAACCGACGTGCAGAACATGCGCGAGGAGCTGAAAGGCAAGCAGGAGAAATGTGATAAGGCCATTGAGCTGCTGGAGAAAAAGAAGGAATTTCTGCAAAAATCGCTTAAGGATCAAGAGGATGGCCTTCGTGAACTGGTGCAGCAGCGCAAGGACGCAGATGGAACAACTAAATAAGCATTTATTCCCCTTGAAATCAGTTGTCAGTTCTCAGTTTCGCATTTAAGACACAGCATGCGCTATTTATTTTCAACAAAATGGTCAAAATTAAAATTTGCATAACTTACAAACTCGTTACCCAAATTTCGTTCATGCTCCGGTCTAAAGCTGCATTTGTGTATGGGTAAGCAGGCAGTCAGCCAAGGCTCTACCACTTCTCCGGAGCAAAAGATCAGTTTGGAGTCAGTGCTCCTTTGCAAATTTCTTATGATTTTGGACATTTTAGTCATGCATTCCTCTGATAAAAAAGGTGGATCGGCTATAATTAAATCATAGCATTTGTGGTGTTCCAAGAGATAATCTGTAGTTGTATCCACTTCGTTAAAGTCATAAAGTACAAAATCGGATCCAAAGGCCGCAAATCTTTGATCATACTCAAAGATATTTACGTTGCTGTGTACATCTTTGATTGTCGGATACAGTGAGGGGCAGGAGAGCAAAGCTATACGAAAGTTTGTATGGTCCTTAGATTCCTTTACTATTTTGTCTACAGCCTGACCCATGGCAGCTTTCGTTGCTGCACTGTACCAAAACTGGCTAAGTTGCTACAAATAATAAAACTATAAGCGAATGCAATAACGAATTTGGCAAAACTTTACCCAATCCTCTTCGAACTGTGCATCCTTGCCGGTTTTGTGTTTCACTTGCTCTTCTTCTTCACGTTCACGCTGTGAGCGCTCCGATAGAAATTCGTTTAATATGGCTAGTGTATCCGCCGGCAAAGCAATTTCATCGTCCTCCATCATACAACGTGTTTTTGTTTATATTAATTTAACATGATGAATTGAGTTAACATAAACTGCATATTTACAGTAAGTTAACAGCTACTTTAAAAAAATGTAGTTCGATCTCATTACTTCTATCGTTATGTCATCGATATTTTTAAATTGCATAGCGCGCATCTCTAGCTACAATTGTGAATGAATTCTTAATTATTTTAATATTGAAACTCTATATTAACGCTGTGCGTTAGATAAATAACACTGGTAAGCTGAAAAAGCGCTTCACGTTGGTATTGAGTGTGTGTGAGTGTAGTGTAAAATAGTATAAATAATGTATGTTTGCACTGGTTTTAAATAAGCTGTTGCTTACTTTCTTTACACGATAAGCGCATTGGAAATGAGGAAGGAGGAGGGGCTCCACACACAAAATAAGAAAAAATAAATGAAAAGTGCGCTCTCAACGGTTAATAACCTAATTTGCCCTGATACTATATATGAATGTATATATGTATATGCATTATGCATGTCTGTGGGAAAAATATGCAGGTTGACAGTTTTGTTCTAGAATTGGCTGGCCGGCGATTTTATTTGTAAAAAAAAAAGAACTGAGGAAGTGTTTAATTTTGAATTTTACATGATTTGTGGAAGTAATGTACACATTGTACCTTGGAGTGTGCTTTATTGTTTTATGTGTGAATGAGTTCAACGCGGTCTAGCAAAATTAAAACACACCTTTTGGGCTTTTAAATTTAAGTGTGTTTATCTCTGACGTGTTCCTCGTGGTCTGACCCTGTGACGTCACATTAAGTGCGTGTACTTGACAAAATTTTCATCATATTAATTTAACCAATATAAGGCATACATTCAAATGCATATACAATATCCTTCACACGAGTCCTTCAGGCACATATTTAATGAGCAATTAGACTAAATAACTTGACCCAGTTTTATTCAAAAAGGACATTAAAACAAAATCAATAATTATATACTGCACTTGCTACAGCTGTCTCTCTTTTTGATTAAAACGTATTACTATTGACTAGCTGTTGCGCCGTCGTATTCATCAATAACTTTGCGCTCCCACTCTCTTTCTCGCTCTTCCCATCCACCATAGCTCTCTCGCGCGCCTGGCCACCTGTTTATCTAATACAGCGGTAACATTTTGATAATGTGTGCGTGTCTGTCTGTGTAGCTTTGTTGATATTTTGACGTGTAGTTTGTATTTCGTAACGACATGCACATTGCTGCTTACATTACGTTGCTTCTCATCGTAACGTAGTCTGTGTAATTGTAGTTAAGCTCTGGCTTAACAATTTACAGTTTGAGCTCGCTAAAAACAATACTCGACGCTTAATTGTTTTGCTTCATAAATTTAAACATTACAGTAAATTTAGTTTAATATAAATCTAAACTTTCGTTGCAAATTGCACAAAACTTTTGACTTTAATTGCAGCAAGTGAACTTAACGGCCTGAACCATACATTAACGCCACTTTTTGGCCAAGTCGTCTACGCCTTCATCGTTAAGTGTGTGTGTGTGTGTCTGCAACTTTCCATTCAACTGGTTTTTTTTATTTGTTTGTAGTCTCTTGTCTGTTGTCTTTATTTACCAACAACAACAATGTGTTTTTATGTGAATTTCAATTGAAAAAAGAAGCGAGCTTGTGCCATTTAAGGGACACTAAACTGACAGTCGGTGGCTTTAAATGTTGCTTTGTGGCCTAGTGCAGGTTTTTGCGAAGCCATAAGTAAAATAATTATTTACAGCTGCGACGTGTACTTTATGCATTTAAAATATATATTATTATATTTTAATTGCGCATGACGTGTTGCTTTGTTTTTAAACAAAATACTTGCTAGCTCATTGGCATAACGATTAGGCCAAATTTACTCAGGCCTGCAAATCGACGCTAAGTGCATTATCACAAAATTTATCAGCAAGCGACTCATAAATACTTACAACTGTATAAATAACTTTTCATCAGTCAACACATACATCAAATAAATTGTTTCAAAATTTCAACTCTCCTAACTCAACAATAAAATTGCGGCTTGTTGTCGTGGCCAATTGCCGGGCAGCTTATCAGACTGCCAACGATTAACTTGAACAATTGATAAGACGTCGCTATGTTTGCCACTGATAACAAGTATACAAACTTAACTAAATGGCTTAGTAAATGCGAAATTCATTCTCTACTTGCAGAAACAGTCATACCTTTGAGAAGAAAATGAGCGCGAGCACCGAACAGCCACCGCGCTTTGATAGCGCCAATGAGAACGCTACAAATGAGAACGCCACAAATGGTGGCACACAGCAGGGACAGCAAGATCAGCAGCAGCAGCAACAACAACCGCAGACACAAAACGCAGCAGCCAAATTGTTGCAACATTTTCAAACAAATCGCATTGATTCAGCACTTTGGGCGCTGCGCTTGCTCGTCATTTTGTTTACCATCAGCTATGTGTTGCCAATCTTCACGTAAGTGCATTGCATTGCATTCAATTTCAATTAACAATTATTAACGGCTTACTTGTGTTGCAGCTCACAGCAAAGCGCATTTAGCAAGGTGCTGTTGGCTAATGCGGCAATCTCTGCATTGCGTTTGCATCAACGTGTGCCTGCGTTTTCGTTTAGTCGCGAATTTCTGGCACGTTTGTTTGCCGAAGACTCGTGTCATTATATGATGTACTCGTTGATCTTCTTCAGCATTCGTCCCACATTGCTGGTGCTCATACCAGTGGCATTGTACTCTGTGCTGCATGCCTCAAGCTATTCGCTCAAGCTGTTGGATGTAAGCAAAAAGCAAATCGCAGTAGCTTATTTGATTAATATGTGTGATTTGTCTTGCAGCTAATCGGTCAGAACTCTTGGTGGGGTGCACGTTTCATCATCTCCATTGTGGAGTTCCAGGCTGCGAACATATTGAAGGCCACCGCTTTCTGCGAAATCTTCATTATGCCCTATGCCATTGTTATGACTTTCATGTAAGTCATCTTATCTGCTTATTGCTTTACATGTTCTTATGCTTAGCTGCTTATCTTATAGGAGCCACGCTGGTTTGATGACGCCCATCATGTACTATCACTACCTGGTCATGCGTTACAGCTCACGTCGCAATCCCTACCCACGCACCGCTTTCGCCGAGCTGCGCATCACCTTTGAGGCGCTCGCCGCCCGCTCACCACCCGCTATTGGCAAAGTCATACGCGGTGGCATTGGTTTCGTCAATCGCTTGGCGCCGCAGCCACAGCCTGCGCCCACACAGTAGACATGACAGCAGCAACAACAACAACAGCAACAATAAGAACAACAGCATAATAAGCTAAAGTTTAAGCCTATTTAAAAGAGTACGCACGAGTTTAGGGTTCATTTTACATTTTGCATTATTTCTTTAATAACTTGCTTATACATATTTTTCCAATTTCTCAATTCGCTTTTGTACATTTGCTTTTGTTGGGCATTTAGTTAAATTATTTTTATGTATTTTTTGCTCTCGTACATTGCACACAAAGTGTGCCCGGTTTTCAAATTAAATGCGCGTATTATTAAAATTAATTGCAAACAATTATAGTTTAATTTAATTGTATCCCTTGCATGTTTCATTCAAACGCAAATAATGTTGTTTTAGCATATAGAAATCGGGAAATACACATTAAGTACATATTGTATTGTATTGTTTGGCAACTGAAACTAATACATATTCAACAACAAATTTATATATTTTTATTAATGTATAAGAGAACAACAGACAAGCAAGTAAAATAAAATAAAACTACAATGGGTAATTGTTTTGTTTTAATTCGCAAATGTACTAAATTGGCTAACTCTATTAAAAGTATATTGAGATATTTAAGAAGCTTTATAAAATGAATTGGATAAATTAAAGTAGAAGTAGTGCAATTGTAAGAATGAATGTTTGAGTTGTATGTATGAATAAAAATTTCATTGAAGGCTTATCCTCATAGCGGTAGTTGCATTTTCAATAAATTAAGACTCCGCTGCTAGCGTTGTTTAATCACCAATAGTCCAGGCACTACTGACCCGTTCGTGATATCAGCTTATCAGCTCAAACATTTGCTAGCGAGAGCAGCGCTGCTCACGACTTTCGCTCGTATACGATCGATCGTTTGGCTGCTGTGGCCGATAGAGAGCGTCGCCGCTTTGTCTCTGAGAGTGGGTGGGTGAGCGTTCTGAATCGATGCAGTATGTGTTGCCCAAGTAGAAACTGAACCTGACTGTCTTCGCTGCTTAGCTAAACAAAAAGCATTGAAGTTACTTTCCCACATTGCATGTTTGTATTGACTATTGTATTTAAATCATTAAATATAATTTTCTTAATAACTTAATTATTGATTTGTAAAATAGTTCGAGAACAGTTTTAATAGTATTTAATATAAATATTTTTGAGCCTTGCCTTATATTAAAAGTTTTGCTTTAACGGCTTTGAATAACTTGCCGATTTTAATAAGCGATGGCTGAAATTCTAAACTGATTACATGAATTATAAGATTCTTTTTGGAAATTTTTTAATTTTGTTTACTAAAAGCCAATTTTTAAAAAAAACCATTAATGCAAGATAATTAGATTGAGCTGCTCAAGAGTATGCTGCTGTTATTTCTAAACAATAGATGGAGCTAGCTTATTCAAAGCCCTTAAAGGTATGCAATGTAATATGCAAATTTATGAAAATTCGTTAAAGTTTATAGCTGTCAAAGCAGCTAAATATAGTTAATGACGAGCGCTACTTATTTACTTATTTTCAGAAATGCCAAACAGTCATTTCCATTTACTACGCACACACATCAATTCCCAATGCTCCATAGTGACAAAGGCGTCGGAGCGCGGCAAAGGGGAAGGGGAGTGGCAGGCCTCGCAAGTAAATTAACCAATTTAACAACAATCTCTTTATGGGTGTGTGTGTGTGTGTGTGTGAGTACCAACCACCAACCAGCATTGTAACTACGTTTTTGGGGGAGAAGCTCCACTTGCCACTCCACTCTACTTCAACACCAATAAATGTATTTTGGCTTTTAGCATGTGAGCTGCTTCCGAATTTTCTCGTAGTTCATTGAACTCTGTCGCTTTTCTTGTGCTGCGCCAAAAACGAACTTTTCTTTCGATTGGCCTAGGGAGCGGGGAGTGCGCACTCACTTTCGTTTTTGGTGAGCTGCGCGGGCTTGCGGGGAAATTTCTGCTGCCAACGTTAGTGCTACAATATTTCTTTGGGGAAGGGTCTGCCACTGGGCGGTCATTCAACATGGCTATAGGCCATCCCCCAAGTTCCACTTCTTTCAGTTGCAGAGACTCATGTTAATGTTGATGTCGATGTATTCGAACGGGTCGGGTCGGGCTGGCGCTGGCGTTGATGGTTTCATGGGGTTCTTGAACTTTCACTACCGCCCGAGATTTTGCGGCGCTCGTTTTCGTTTTAGCTTTTTCGTATATCGAATACAAACAATGTGTGTGTAAATATATATATAAATCACTTGCATACATATATATGGACAACATAATTTTGGGTTAGGATTAGATTTCGTTTAATTTTTGATCGCTTTTCACGCTGCCGAGTTTAGCGTGAAGTGCTTTCTAACTAAAACAGATTGATTTGCAGCTTCCGCTTAAGCAGACGGCTGAACTTTTATGTATTCTAGATTTCAAAGAAATAGTAATCAATATCTTGAAAGCCATTTGCTAACTAAATTATATTTTATTTACTTAAGCTTGTGCTAAGGGCAGAAAACAAAGATCTTAAAGGCTATTTGCTACAAATTAAATAGTATTGAAGTTAGCAATCACTTTATGCGTTATTTAAATTAACTAACCTTAGGTGTAGTTTTCTTTTTATGAACATTTCATTTTAAATATTTATTTTAATTCATTCGACTCTGCATAGTCAACATAAAATAAACAAATAAATAATTCTGCTTAAATTTATTTTACCTATCGCGTCTTCTTCATGTCTCTATCACAGTCTAATTAAATCTTTATTAATGTTAACCACAAATGCAGAGCACACCACATGAAATAATCAAAAGAATTAATATCATGATCCCAAATGTGGGTCAAGCCAAGTCCAGCAACAGCACAGAAATCAAATTGAACATCAAGCGACATTATGTATTACATGTCATGTCAGATAGCAACCACCATGATTAGTTATGAGGTTTAACAACATTTGAAACTTTCGGGAGACGCATAAAATTCGAAGTAAGGCCGACGCGCAATAAAACTTTTGCTGACGGCGGCTGATTATGCATTTCCACCCTCTCGCTCTTGCTCTCGGCCCCAAGCCCACAAGTGACATCATGACAGCCCACAAACCCCCCTCACGCAACTAGAAAACAGTTGCATTCGTTGTCGAAGTACAAAAAAAAAAAAACAGATACTTATAGAATAGAAAATAACAAGAACGAGCGGGCAAAACAAATTAAATTAGATAGTGAAAGTAAAAGCACAACTGAAACATAAGCCCCCAGGTTTTTTTTTTTTTGGGGTTGTCCGCTCGCTGTTTCTCGCTTCCCAGCTTGCCAGCTCGCCGCCCAAGAGGTCTTTGAACTCCACTCCAAAAATGGGTCACGCAACTTTTTTTTGGTTTTTGGAAATTTCCCTGCCCGCGTCTAACGGTGCGATTGCTGCTGCTATTGTTTGAGTTGGTGGTGGGTCTTTTCTTCTAGAGAACATTCAAATCAATTTCAATTTCAATTGCATTGCGTAGTCGCTTGGAGTTTGCGCACTTTAAACAGCTGATTGAACTCGCGATGGGGGCAAACGGGAAATTTTTCAGCGGGGGGAGAGAACAAAGCGCTGCTATGTGCGCAGGTTTGGATTAGACTGAGGGTGAATTTAATTTGCTAAACAAAACTATTTATATTCGAAATACGCAATATAGTTTAAAATAAGAAAGAATAAAACAAATGATAGTAAAATAAATTAAAAATTTATAAGCATAAACATATTTCGACTTTTGTTTAGTTCATTGCATTCATTTTCTTTATGCTTTTATTTAATTTTATTGCTAGCCATATTTATTGTATTTTTAGTTATGAAATTAAATATTTTGCTATAAATATTACAAACTAAATTGTTTATTTAATTTTATACATTTTAGCTAAAAATATAACGCACTTAAGTTATAACTGCGCACCTCAAGTTTTTTTTTTATACTTATCGTTGCTCTCAACAAAATTACGCTCAACACTCTCCGCAAAGCATTTCAAATTGCCCTGCTCTCAAATGCCCAATAAAATGTCCCGCGTAAAATTTCCCACAGATTTTGCACTCAAATTGGTTTGCACTCAAATCGCATAAAACGCTCAACACACAAATTTCCCTCCAATTGAATTTCAGATGAGCATGACATAACCGGCTGGAAGTTTGTTTATTTGTGCGTGTGCGTGCGAGAGTGTTTATGTTTGTATGTGTTTGTGTGTGTGTGTCGTTTGTTTGTTGAATACAAGTGCAGTTTGTGTGGGCCAGTGACCTCAAGTAACGGTATCCATAGTATTAGATAAGTTTGTGAGCATTTTCCTTTGCTTCTTTCAGTTTATGCTTTCGTTTCATTTTTTCGGAGCCCCCCACCTGGGCAGCAATGTTTGTTATATGTTGTTGATGATCTTTCTTGTAAGCTTTCGATGTAATTTTGTAGTTGCAGGCACTTGAGTGTTGTTAAGATGGAACCTAAGCATTCCATGCTCTTGTCAATTTTCAAGTGGAAGCACAATTTATTGTTGAACTGCAGGAAACTCCCCAAAAAAGAATTAGGTTTATACCATTTGTTGATGGATAGCAGAAAGCTCTTTTATCTTCAATCTTTATTTTCAAGCTACAGCATCTATTATTTACGCTAAGCCGGCCGGTAAACCAAAACAAGGGAAATTCTAATTAAATGCAAACAAATGAATAATAAGAAAATTGTCTTTGCAAACTTCTAAGCGAAAGTTTGAGGGGGTTGCTTGCCCTCTTGCCAATTAAGCAAGTGATGCGCATGTCAATAGGCGTGCCACCCACCCTTGCTGTAGCCAAACACCACCCCTGGTAGCCGCAAGTTGAGAAATTTTTGTGTCAAGAAAGTGAAAAGAAAATTGCAAGGTCATTGAACTTGAGCGCATAAGCAAAAGCTAAGCCGGAAAACGCAGCCCAAACCCAAAAATCAACCCCAAAGACGCGCAACGAGGCAATTTCTTTGGGTTTTTTTTTGCTGTCGGGAAAAACATATGCGTAGTAGCGCTGTCTTGACACCGAGTTTTCGGGGGTGGCTATCCACACACCTTGAGAGTCCGAAGAAAGTACGAAGGTTCGCTGGGGGTGGCAATTTGACACACATCTGAGCATAAAAACAGATAAAAGCACGGAAATGAGAGCATTAAACGCGAACTGCCGATGCTAACCTTTTGCATTGCCTTAATATAATCAAAAGGGGTAGGCAGTACTATCTAAAATCATAAAATTTGTAATTTATGTTGTGGCCAGTTGATGTTTATAGCCCCCAAAAGTTTTGTATGCCACTTTCATTTAGATAAACAGCACTAAGTGCTAGGGTGGGAAATTTGATATCTTAACTTTGCACTTTGCTTTTATAAGTGTCTAAAAATCAAACTTAGAGCGCAGTCCTATAAATACCCTTGATGCTTCAACATTATAAAAAGTACAATAATAAAACTATTAAGCAAGCTAAGTAAAGATTTAGCGATAAGCTTATTACACATAAGCAATATACATTATATAAAGAAATACATTAATAGATGCTATTAATAGATTGTAAAATTACGTTTCAAACAAAATCTATTTACATTTCCCAATGCCTGCAGGCGCACCAAAGCAAAAGAGAACTGCGTGCATCCTGCGAGCCTGTCGCACTCATAAAGTGTGTCAAGCAATTGGCCTTATTTATTGGCCATGTAGTTTGAATGTAGTGTAGGCGCCCAGCAGCATGTGCTGTTTATATATAAATAATTTCTGCTTTTTATGGACATTTTGTTGTGGCGCAAATAGCGAAATACTGAGCACATATTTCACAGCTGTAAATAGAAATGAAAGTTATAAATACGCTTGTGCCAAATGCTTGCTAATCTCTGGCACAAGTTGTATTGTTTATAAATTTGTTATCAAAGTTAATTATAGACATGTGTGCTAAACACTGTAGTTGCGATAAATTGAAAGTCTATAGGTCGCTATAGCTTGCACCCACGGCAAGTTCGAAAGTTGCACATTGATTGTTATAATTGAAGATCACTGCACGTTGCACTTGAACTCAAACAAATGAGTCAGCAGCTAATTCTTTTGTTATGACAGAATTATATTTTAGCAACTTTATGCGTTGTCGCGTGATTTCAATTTACAAAAAACTTACCAACAGTTGCTTATCTTTGCAACTTTCAAAAATATATATAGGATGTACTATAATAAATCAAAGCAAACACAGTTGCTCATTATAACAAATTGTGTGATAACAACTTATTTTTTGTTGAACAACACGTTCCGGCCATTAATACAAGTCGTTTTTCCATTGGCAAACCGAAGCAAAATTTGCTACAAAATATAAATTGCATATTTTTTGTACAGAGCGTGTCATAAACAAAGCAAACTATTGCATTTAAAATACATATCTGACGTACAAACGCCGCGACACGTGTACGATCCACGATCGATCGGCTATAGCCCAACTGCCGGCTATAGATTACACTAGCGAAAGAGTGAGAGAGTGAGAGAGAGTGCAGAGTCAATGCACGACAACTTAGCCTTGCTGTTTGCCAAGGTCGCTCATAGACTTTGCCTATACTACATCAACAATTAATCGAGTGCACTCTTACAAAGTGACCACATTGTGAGCCATAAGCGACAACGACAACTCATAAATAGTAACAATCTTCTAGCAACGTTGTTTGAGCATTTACGTAAGCCCCCATGTGCCATAAACTGCCAATCAGCTTGCATGGGGGAAGCTTGTGTCAGATATTGCTAATACGCCATGTTAGCTTTTGATACAAATTGATCGACTGTTGGTTAAAAAAATTAAATGATTAGTCTGAAAATTTAATTAGCAGTCTTAATAGATCAAAACTAGTTTCAATAGAGCGGCGTGTAAAAATATTTGTTGAGCCTAATTTATTTGTTTTTTTAGGAAAATTTGTTTGGTTGAGTTAATAAATAAAGTACACTGCAATTTATAATTTAACTTGCGCTAGATTTTAGTAAAAAAATTGCTATCTGAAAATTAAATTAATCTTAATAAATCAAAACTAGTCAACAGCAGAACGTTAAAAATATTTGTAGAGCTCAATATATGTTTATAAAAATGTATATATATTTTTTAATTTATTTTAATTAATTTTAAATACTTTTGGTTAGCATTTTCACATACCTTTAGTATTAGTTGACATTAAATAAATTAAAAGTTCATAATAACACCAACACTAATACAGCAAAGTAAATTCCATTATCCGCTACAAAGTGTAAACTAAAAGTTGTCAACTAAACTAAACAAATTATGATCTATTCTCCGGGTATTTACACTAGCTACAAATGAAATACCAAAGTTTGATTTGTTAGCAGCTTAGACAATTTTAATAAATGCAGCAGAGCCGCAAGCGGAAGTCATATTTTGTTTAAACTAAAAAGCAATACATCTAGCACTATCAGCAGTGAAATTTATTTTAAACTCAAGTTAGATAAATACGTAATTGAATAACAGTTTAAAGTGATTTTCTTGCTGACAGTTGCTAAGAAATTGATGGCTAAACTTAAGTACATAATGTGTTATAGCCACAGTCAATAAAATTGAGCTGCGAGCAAGAAGAAATATTTTGTTATTGTTGTTGTTGTACTTAAAATAATTGAAAAGGCAAACACAACACTTGATGACTTCAGATACTTGCAATGTGAGCAGAACAACACGTTTAAAAATAACTGTAAACAGGCGAATGTAGCCTAAAATGTAAAGCCAAAAAAAATAATGTAAGTTAACTCACACACACACATACAGTCAGTTACCAATACCAATGCAGGCCACGCGCAACTGTAAAGCAAACAACAAAAATCAAACAACTACAGGAGGCAGCAGGCTATAAAAAGAGATTTCATATACATATGTACAAATGTATGTATGTATATGTATACATATTTACATAGTTGGCATTGTGCTAGGGCAAGAGAGGGAGAGAGCGAGAGCGAGAGTGAAAGAGAGGCAGCTAGAGCGACATGTGCATGCGATAAAATGCAACGTGTAATATATGGCTTGGAGGCAATGCAATTGTTTGCGAACTCTGCCTATGCTCAATACACTGACAACTGCAAGAGGCTATGCAATTGTTTTCAACGCACGTGCCTGCCTATACGAGCGGTCAATGAACCACAAACAGCAGCAGCAGCGACAGCAGCAGCAACACCAAGAAGAAGCAGAAGAGCGAGCGCACCCACCAAAATCGCAACAACAGCGACAGCGACTGCAGTGAAGAGCGCACAGCGCTCTACTATTGAGTGCAAGGTCTGTAACTTAAAGAGAGAGAGCGCGGCAGAGGGAGAGCGTCGCTCTCGCGCTTGTTTTTTTTTCTTTTTGCGCCATTGCCGCGTGTAATGCAGTTATTATTGACGCAGTCTGGCCGTCGACACTCCCTCTGTCTGATATGAATATAATGCTTCTGCTTCTTCTTCTCATTGTTGTCGCTTGGCTGCTGCATTATTTTTTTATTTTTATTTTATTGGCTTGTCTGTTTGTTTGTATTAAGAAGTTACAGTACTTAAAAGTAATTTGTTGTATTCATAAATATCACGAGCGCATGCAAATTTTTTAGCAACTTCATTAGCTAAACGCTTATTTACGATTTTTACTGCGATTATGCAACAGCAAAAATTGCAGCCTGCTATAAATTATTTCAACTTAAATGCAATTTACTAAATTTTGTATGGATTGTCATTTATGACTTTGTTGAAGCTTAAAGTGCTTGCGGTATATTATTATATTCGATATGTCTGGATTATAAAAAATGCAGCTTTGCCTTAAATTAAAAGAAAATATTTAATTATACAAAATTGCAAAATAAAATATTAGCGACTAGTGCTTGAGAATTTATGTATTTGATTCGAAACGTTAATTAAATACACTAGATATGCTCTTTGTTTTTATTTTTTTGAGTACTATATTCTTTATCGCTTTAACTTAGAATAAACCAAAGCGTTATAAACGTTTTTAAATTTAAGGAAAAGATACTACAGTATTAGAATTATTCAAAATTAAAAGATACAATGCTTGAGTCTTTATCAAACAACTGACTTGAGCTTGAGTACTTCATATTTAAGTCTTAAAACTAATTCCGGCATTTTTTAATACGGGGTAATGTAAAGACAACTTGTCATATTTGTAATCATTCTATACACAAGTCATCTTTAAATGTAAATTAACCTCATTGGAGAATCTCATTGTTTTTGTTTTCGTTTGTAAATCGCCTCATCATGCTACATTTGTAATCATAAATATGCTTGTAATCTAGTAATTACAATAAATTGCTTGTTCCCAGCTTGTTGGAATTACTGAATATTAAAATGCACTAACAATAAATGGCTATGGCACTGGCATTGAATATTGTTTTATATGATAAACAAGTGGCGCATTTAAGCTATTCATATATTTTTTTTTTATACGATTCGCTGGCAGCGCACAAGTATTTGTTGAGCTCTCTACATACGTTGGGTATACAAATAGACTTTAATTACAATAACAGCAATTACAAATAGTTGAAGAAAGGCAAAATAAACTGCAATCTTGTGGCGGCGGCTGTTCAAGTGTCTGTTAACTAGAATGTAGCACGCAAATTGTGGCATAGTTAATAAATTATGCAAGCGGATGACGACCCCACAGGCCACTTCAAAAGTAATACGTAGACGTATACACAATGTTGCGTATACGTAATGTAACGTAGCACAGCGATCGCTGTGTTATCATTGTATAAATAAAGCTGTCTAAGAAACAATGTAAACAGTAGTTGGAACATTGGATACTCCAAGTAGTTCTCGCTGATAATCAAAGGCAACAAATTTGTTTCAAAACTTATTTTTTGTTAGGCACGTACTTATGTATATATACGCATTGGTCTGGCTATGATATAATAGATAAATAGGCAGATAAGATAGCGCATAAAATGTCGCAATAATTTGCGAATTTCTTATAAAACAAAAAAGTAAACCCTGCGCCCTTTTGATTTACAATGTTCTGTGTGCTTATCAATGTGGTCAACACATTAGGCCACTATCTATGACCTTAGCACGCACTCAGCGGCACACGTGATGTCAATTAAACTGATTCACATTTGAAACTGCAACAGGCCCCACTCGGCGTGGGTAATTTTGAAGTTCTACGAAAGTGTTGCAAATATATTTTTGCGTCAAAGCCCAAGCATGCAGAGCGGAAGTGTGCCAAAGGGTACGAAATGGAATGGAACACGCTTTGTGGTGAAATTGAGATAAGCGTTTAAGCAAAAGATAATTCTAATGATGAAATTACAAAATGTGTCATAAAAATAACAAAAAAAAAGAAATAGAATGAATTTGTTAATAGCAAGTAGCAAAAAAAATATTTTAAAAATTTTAAAACAATAATTAATTCAGCATATTTGACTGTTGATAAATAAAATAATTAAAAGCTACTGACAAGTTAAATTTAATTTTATTAGGTAAGCTACAGCAAAATTGAATCTATAAAAAAAGTTTCGAAAATTTTAAAACAATAGATCGATTTGAAACAAAATAATTAAGTACATATTTATATATTTAATAAATACTTGCACATTTTTGTTAAAATAATAAAACACTTAAAAAGTATTTTAAGAAACTACGAAAAATTGTAGAATTAATGTATAAATAATATTTTTAATTATTTTTAAGTAAATATGTATTAAGTTAAAGTGATGAATAAAATAAAAACAAATGCCAAAACAATTTTAAGAAGCTTCGATAATTTTAGAACTAACATAAAATTAATATTTTCAATTATTGTTTAGTAATTATGTATTTATTAAATATTTCTAAATTTTTGTATGTTCAAGTGATGAATTAAATAAATAAAAACAATTGCCAAGATCTATTTAATTTCAAGGATGTTGCTGCTGGCTACAGGAAGCTTAAAGCAGCTGAAGCTTCGCATTGACCACAACCGTTACGAACTCCGGAGCAAGCCGAACGAGTTCACGACGACGACGAGTCATGAACATATATAAGTATAAAGTTGCACATGTGCGTGTGCAGCAAGTGTCGAAAACTGTGGCACAACCTCCAGTGGCCAGTTGTTGAAAACTGTTGCATTGCCGCCACGCGGGCAACATGCTGCTGCCACGAGTGTTGCTGCTGCTGCTGCTGCGACGTTGCGCGTTGCCCTTTGCAACCGACAGCGCGTTGCAGACATTTTTGGTTTGGGTTGAAATTCTACTGTTCACGTTTTTTTTTCGGCTCGCTGCTGTTTGTGTTGGTGTTGGTCGTTGCCAGAAAAGGGATGAAGCTTCAATTTATTGCAACGTTCAGAGGCAGCGGCGTCGACTGCAGCGACTGAGGCAGCGGAAATGCTCAAAAGCTTTGCATTGGTTTCTTCTGCTGCTTTCTTCTGCTGCATTTATTCATAATGCTTGCTTAATTTTTTACGCCGAAAACGTTTATTTATGCGCAATAATTTTCATTTTTATACTGTTGTCGACTATAAATGTTGGACAGCAACAAAAGAAATACGAGGTCAATACACTGGCAATGGCAAATAATGAGTGCATTAAGTGGGAAGCAGGACCAAAAGCAGCAGCAGCGACTGTTGCAACAGCAGCAGCAGACATGAGCTATAAACTGCAAGAGGTCATTGACTTGTTGACAGCCGAATAAATGAAAATATTTTTATATACGCTTAAACGATCTTTAAATTAGAAATTTAGCTAACTACATACGTCACTAGCAAAAAAAAAAGCTGAAAAAACACAGCAACATGATAACAACAACAACAACTGTTCAAATATCAACAACATCAACTGTGATAAGCAGTCAAAGCTTTTATAACAACAACAACAATACAGGCAACAATACAAACGCCGACGACAACATTTTGTTTTTTTTTTATACGTATGCGTGTAGATATCATAATAAAAATTTTATTGAGTAAGTTGAGCGTTTGTCGCTCGCTGTTGCTGTCGCTGCGTCGCTGTCGACGCCAACGCAACAATGAGCATTGCCGAAATAAAAAATAACAAAGCAACAACAGCACAAAAATTCGTTGCGCCTGCAGAAAGAATAAAAATTTGCCTTTGCTTTTTGGTAGCTTCAGCAGCAGCAGCAGCTGCTGCCTCAAATGCCGGCTCACACACACACACACACACGCACAAGCACACACATACTGGCAAACGCAAAAAGCTTCGTTTGTATGCCTCTCATACTTGCACACGAGTCGCTTTCATTCTTCAGCTTGTCGCAGTCGCAGTCGCAGTCGCAGTCACGGCCGCCGTCGCTGCCGCTGTCGTTGTTCACTGTCAGCTGCGCAGTCAGGTTGGACTGCGCTGCCGGCGCGTTGTTCTCGGCAAATATTGAAATGGCCTGAGCCGCCATTTTCGTATTTCTCAGCGAGCTGGCGACGCGTCAACAACACAAGAATATAGAACTTTCGAAAAATTATAATTAAAAGCTTTTAATTGTGCAAAAACAAAAAGCTGCTTGCAACAAATATTAAATAAAACAATTAGCCAAGTAAATGCAAATGCATAACGTTATTTGATCTCCTGTTTGCCTTAAAACAACAAAAAAAAGTGCAATTCTTAATTAATAATGTGTGTGTCTCGTTTTTTTTTTCGCTTAATAACTAAAGACTGATTAGAGAAACTGTTTTAGCATAACAAATTACAAGCTAAAGCAAAAATAATACATAACAAAGGTGTAAGCGTGTGTGTGTGTATAAAGTATATATAGAAATATATAGTATATAACCTAGGTCAATATTGTTTATAGTGGCGACGGAATGTGCGCAGCAACAAAGCTCTAATAACTACAACAACAACAACAATCACTTTGCTGCGCAGCTATAAGCTACGCATAAAGAAATAATCAAAAGCAACAAAGATAATAAATAAGAGACTCACACACACACATACAGCGCAGCAGCTAAACGTATGTTACGGAAATTCGCAACAACAACAACAAGCTAAAATTAAACTTGAAATTAATAAATTCTATAAGGCATTGGGCATTAGACGTCAGCAGCGACGGCAATAGCGACTAAAGCTCAAAGCAGCGCCCACACACCCACACACACACACACACACAAGCAAGAGCTACGTATTTTACATAAAAGCACAAACCGCAATTATAAAACGAGCGAGCGCGCTCTCTCGTTCTGCCGCTCTCTCGCTCTCTTTCTCTTGCTGCTTCTATTGCGATTAAGAACCAAGCAACGCGCCGCTGTCAACTGTGCTCGTGTTTTTTCTTATACGATTCCAATATCAGACCGCAACGATCGCTACGTTCGCTTAGTCGTTAACGCTGTCCGGAACGTTGCGTCGCGCAACTTTAACTTTGTTCGCCCTACGCTCTCGAGTTGTTTTGTGTCTCTAACGGACTTTAAAATCCAAATCAAGTGCGGGCCGGGCGTCTTACAACACACACAGAGCCAGAGCCAGAGCCAGCAGCAAAAGCAACAGTGTGAAAGTTCTATAAACACTTGTCGTTTGCCAATATACGCGTTTGGACGTTTCACTGACGATAACAAGTGTTTTCTAAAAAAAAAAATTATATATATTAAGTAAGAGCTTTGCTTGGAATTCGCATAATTTTGGAAATTGCTTGCGGGAATTGCTTTCAACACTAGCAACATTATTGTGGATTTCTCAAGAATTTATGGTAAGTTGTTATATTTATAAATATTTTAATTTAATTTTGGCAATTAATAATAATTAATCAACTAACTTAAGTACAATTGTTATGCATTTTTGAAGAGCTCAGCTAATTTGCTTAAGCAAACTCATTGTGACAGCCACTAAATTACGCATACGCCTCGCTGACACTATAAAATTAATATCAACACTACTGACTGACTGACTGATGTTTATCTATTTCAACGATTAATGCAATATCACCACCCACTTGCTTAGCCTATCTCAATGCTGTCTCCTGATGACTCAAGGCAAATGCCAAAAACCCAAAGCAATCGCCTGGGCTGAGTCATCATGACCTAATGGGCTTTTAGTCTATTTCGGTTCTAACTATTTAAAACACTCGACTTTGATAATGATCAATCGAAGGGGTTCCCTAATGACTCATGACTCAAGCCACGCGCATGAGTCATGAGGATCAGTCCATAAATGATTTATAATAGCAACTGATAAACTGATTGCCAATTATTATATTTTAATTATTGTTACAATAATCGATTTTCAACCGATTGCCAAATTTTTGTACTTGCTCAATTTCCTTTGCTATAAACTTATTTGTGCTTTCTTCGCTTTTTTATCTATTTGCTAATTTTGTGTCTGAAGGTCAGTAACAGCGTCAAAAGCGTGCAAAACAATAATAAAAATCAAGCAGCCAACACGAAATACGAAATAAAATATCAAATTCTTGTCGCCTAGTTAATCTTGGTAATTGAAATTACGGCTCTATGTGCACCGGAAATTGCGTACAGCCGAAAAGTTATATAAAAAATGCTCTCAAAAATAAAAAATAAATAGCTATGCTATCTCAACAAGATTCAATACTTGCGTGCACTGCGAAAAAATAAAAGCTAATTAAAGCAGAATCGAATTCATATTTTAATAACAAATTCTTATGTTACTAATAAATAGTTAATGTAATATTTTCTTTGAGTGTCTTTTATGCTTATCACTCAAATCAGATAGTCTTGACTCTAGACTTTGGGGTGGGGATACGTGGGTTAACTTTTTGTCGTAGCTGCATTCATTCACGTTCCACCTGCAGTTATCAGTGGCTGATGTCTGATTCTTATCAACTTTTGATATTTAAATATATCGTGTGGTATTCGATTTTGCTAGCGCTCTTTTTTTATGAATGGCTCGTGCTGAAAGTTATTTTTTATGGACGGCTCTGTTGATAGGGCGAAAACATTGATAGTAAATAAATTTATAAGTGGCGATGGTGCGCTGATAATAAGGAGAAGTGCAAAAATAAAGCATAAAAGAATGAAAGTTACAAGTTAACTTAAGTTAGAGCTTCCCGGTTCGATAACTAAATTATGGCTTTCAATATAAACTTTGTACCATTGTTAAGCTGCAAACAAACAATTTGTTAACAACTGGCAATAAAAATCGTAAATGTACAGCTGTTTAATTGAAAGCGAAAATTAAGCAGTTAAGCTTTAAAAAATATCAAAATACAAAATAAAAACATAAATGCTTATCAGTCGAGCGAATTCCAAGAGTTAACTTTTCAAATGTATAATAATTATAAATGTTATACATAAATGGAATATCTCGTTGTTGTTGTTGTTGTGCCGAACCCTTTGCCTACCCCATTAAATTTTGTATTGCAGCAACGAAAATCAGTTGAATGTATCTGACGGATACATACAGCTAACAGATTAATTCTAACGCAAAAAGCCGGTTCGCAGACATGCGTAGACCTTCGCTTCACTGCTGTGTATGTGTGTGTGTGTATGTGTGTGTAAGCTAAGCCAACCCCTCGTTGCTGCCTCGATCCGCCATCGCTCTTGCTCTCGCGCCCTCTCTCTTGCTTTTTAGCTTATTCGTTAGAATCTTTTTCTGTAGTTTTGTTCTTGTGGCTATTCTTTCAAGTTCTTTTGCTTGTTTATATGCTTAGCACACACACACACATGTATACACACGAGGTTTTATTTCACATATGTATAAGCACAAATTTTCTTTATAAAAAATAAATAACATTTTGTTGACCTTGGCTAACAAGTTTCTGTATATTGGGCATACACGCAAATCCTATACTATATAGCTATATATACACAGTTATATACTATATAGTAGCTAGTTGTCGTTTCTTTGTTCTAATTGCCAATTCTGACTAAACAGCGCTGAGTTGTTCCTGTTGTCGTCATTCTATTGGTTTTCAATTTGATTCACACTGTGCACTGTGGTCAGGTTTTTATTTCTTCATGAATTGTGAAATTGTTGATTATATTCTCTTTTATTTGTCTTGTCGCTAACGTCGCATAAATATTATGTATTTATTTTTTCGCAGAAATCATAAGTTCCCCGCAGTTCGCTATAAGAGTTTAGTTTGTATATTTATTTAGCGATTAGCTAAAGAAGTTTGCGCCGCGTTGCCGTTTTGTAGATCTTGACAAAATAGTAATTCATATTTTGCGCTGCTTGGCCGCCATTTTATTGATTGATATCCTATACACATATGAGAAGCCCTATACTATAGCCAAACTGCAATGCTGCAACGCTTTGCTGCAGCGCTGCCGACGTCGACGCCAGCACAATCAAAAAAAATTACAGCAAGCGAAGCCAAGAGCATTAAATGTTTGCCAAGTTCAAGGACAGTTGCAGCGGCTGCGTCGTCGGCGTCAGTTTTTGACGCAAGCAGTTGGCTGTACGCGTTGCCGACTGCATTCGCCAAGCTTTTGCTCTCTCACACTCTTACGCTCTCACTCTTTTGTTATGGGCTTTCGTTTGCTTGCATTTGTTATGCGCATTTCATTTTGTTTTTTTTTTGATTGGCAACGCACTCTGTGTTCACTGTACCGAACTTCATTTGAAGGCCACAGCGCTGCTGCCGCTGCCGCTGCTGCTGCTGCTGCTGTTTGCTCGAAAATTCAAGTTCAGGGCGCAGCTGTAGCTGTTGCTTGGCAGCTGTCTGTCTCTTTCTAATGTAATTAGCATTTGCACACTAAATGCAATTTGTTCTTTTTGCTTTTTTTGCTTGCTTGCCAAAGCAATCATTTCTGTAGTCAAATAATTTGTGTGTGTTTATTTAAAAAGCTATCAATTTCTACCAAATGGACTGTTGCTTTCTCTTTCTAATGCAATACGTCAAACAACCTGTAAAACGAGTTTTGCCAAAAACAAAAAATGTTTGCAGCAAACCTGTATCAAATATAAAAGCAAGAAAAAAAGGATTGACTTGCAGCAATGGAAACTTTTTGCGCATTTTGTAGCTTCCTGCACTTAAATTCAATTGACATCCTACCAACCAAATTTAGCAGCTTAGTCATAATATTATTTCCAGCTTACCGGAAGCTCAAGCCCCCAGCACTTCTTGCTGAAAACTCACACTTGTCTGATTTATCTTATTTTTATACATTTTTCAAATGCACTTTGCAGGCAACACACCCTTTTTTTTTGCAATAATTTTTGACATTAAATTTTGTTTACTTGTTTACATATTTTATAAGCAACCAACACACATACTATATACAAAATAAACATCTCTTCCCTCATTGTCGTCGCGTTTCCCCCAAGCATACAAAGAAGAAATAAAAATTCGGCACGTAAAAAAAAAACACTTGTCTCTCTTTTTTTTTGTTTTTGCGCGTTGTCTTTGCCACGCTCATGTACTCGTATTATTTTTATATTTTGAGGTTTTCACAAAAATTTTTGTGCTTGTTGTTGTTATTCTTTGGTTGCAGTGCTGGTTGCGATCCAGGCGTCAATACGATCCCCCAGTCTGGGCAGCAGCTGAAGTTTCGACTCCAAAAGCGTCGGGGCTTCGCATTTCTTTACACACAGCCAAACAAACAAACATACATACAAATATATATATACAATACATGCATATGTATGTATCAGCGTAAGCTTTTGGTAGGTTGTTGACCCTTTTTGTTTGTCGAGCGCGGAATGAGGTTGCTTTTGTAGTCGCTTAGACTGGCGCTGAGCGCAGCGATACTTTTTTTTGGGTTTTCTTGTTGTCAGCAAGCGAGTCAAATATAAAATTTTGTAATTTTATGTTTTCGTAATCAGCAAATTATTTAACTAGCGCTTAAGCAAGCGCAAATGTAAGCAGAAAAAAAAGTATGCAATATAAATTTGCAACATGCACACACACACACACACACATGCACATACACTGCAGCGCATGCAGTCATAAAATATATCACTGCGCGCTGTTGCAGCTAGCAGCGACGCAACGTCAGCAAAAGCAGCGCAGCAAAGCTCTCACACTCACTTCGTTTGCGCTCGTTCGGTCGTGCTCTCTCCCTCGCTGCTTTTGTGCCTTGCTCGTTTCGTTTCGTCTTGAACTTGAACTACACGTGGAGGCGCTGCATGAGTTTTCGACAGCGCATTTGGCTCTGTCGCTGGCAACCGAACACATGTAAGGAGGCGCTGCATGTGTTTTCGACAGAACAGCACAGCGCAACTCGCAGCGCTGGCAACAGCGCAATTGTGGGCGTTTTGCATGGGCGTTGGGGGAGGGGAAACAAAACGAAAGGGAAGCTCTCTAGCTTGCATGCGCAATTGTGAAAGTGAATTTCGCCTTGAGTGGGTGGGTAGGTGAGTGCTAGATATATTGCCTTCATTTCATGCCTTGACATGCAAAACTGAATATGTATATTTCGCAAACTAATGTAATAATTGCTATAAAAACAATACAAAATAACAGCAAGTCATGCTGCTATAGAATATACGACAAAGCACATTATAGTTATTATTCTCATTAGCACACACGCGCGCGTCAACAAATGCTACTTATCAGAATTACACGAAAGCAACCCCTCACTCTGCCGCTGTCGCTGTCGCTGCCGCTGCCGATTAGAACGCAGCAGCAGCAGCGCCGCAGTAATTCATTTGACTCGCTCGTCTCGTCTCGTCGCTACGTCGTTTTGACCTAGGCCAACCGCTAATAAGTAAGTATGTCTACAAGCATACCACACACACACACACACACACATACATATGTATATAGCTATAGCTTGCTTATACGCCGGATTGCCATGGCAGATAAATAGAACAGCTTATGCAAAAATCTGTGCGACTTTCGAAATAATGAACAATCAATTTTGTTTTTATTTGCACTTTAAATTCTTAAATTTGTTTGCCTCTAACTATTGCACGCGTTACTCTTATCGATCTGTTATCAGTCAGCAGTACACGGCCCTGAAAATCAAAAGTTTCTGTTGTGTGTTGTGTTTTTCCCTCAATGAATTTCTTCAAAAACAAAAAACAGAATGAGTTGACTCTTGGCTCTATCTTATCGCAAGCCAACACTATAAAAAATTTGAAAGTTAACTAGGAATTGTTAAAGCCAAACCCTCAGAAATTAGCGCATTGTAATTGGATATGCCGAGACAAATAAAACACTAAATATACATAAACAAAATGCAGAGAAAGAGAAAGAGAAAGAGAGAGCAAGAGAATGCGAGGCAGAGCTTACAGTTTGCTTCTAGTTAAATGTTCATTGACCCTAACTAAAAATTCACGAATATCTTACGCTGTGCTACATAAATGTATCTATGTGTGTGTGTGTGTGTGTGTGTGTGTGTGTGTATCTATGCGATGCTTAGATACATTTGTACTTTGAGGTTTTTGAGCTGTACACTAATTGCCGCATTGTGGCTATTGACGCGTGTCTATTAAAGTTTATTTAAATGTAAGCATATATCTTAAAGCTACATATTTGAACGTTATTAACTTGGCTATAAATATAAGAAAGTCCGCTTGCACTGATCTAGCCAACAAAACTGACATTCATTATTTTCTTATTTTAACTTAACTGCTCAAATACCAGTTTATTAACAATAAAAACGCGTTGCGCTCTATTTCTGAGCTATCCCAACAAAATAACGGTGCATGGCATGATACGACAGCTTTATCAATTTAACAGAGGGGGGCTAGGGGGGGTTGACTCGGGGTCGACACACGATCATTGACCGTACTGTAGCTCATTGTGCTCTTGTCTCATGCTTTTAACCTCATATAATAGACAAATAAAATATGTTTGTTGTTGTTTTCTTCATATATTTTGGTTGCTTTTTTGTTCAACAATATTTTGGTGTTGTGTTGTCTGTTTGCTTACCTTACGACTAGAGAGAGAGAGAGAGAGAGGGGGAGAGAGCGGGAACTTGCGTTGATCGCTTGCTCGTATTTTATTTCGTTTATACCACGAGACAACAAAAATAGTTTTTGTGTCGAATGTTAATGAACTTTTGCGCTAGTTTAACGAATTGTGTGAGGCACAAACAACTTGAAAAAGTTTTTTGAACTTGCGTAGCTCCCAAAAAAAAAAATGAAACAACAACAAACACATTTGTTGTAGCAAGGTAAAAATATAAATAGTTTGTCTAGCTATAGGTAATTTATCTTTTAAAGCTTATGACATTTACTTATATATTTTTATAAATTTTGAAATACAGAACGTTGAATATATTGCGTTAGGTTGCTGAAATCTTATCGCATATATAAATTATATGTATATATATATATATACACATATATGTCGTAGCTTTATGTAGATTAGTGTTTAAAACTCAGCATGACTAAGTAGCAAATCAAAAAATGTTGCAAACTCCGATAAGATTTCAAATCATGACTCATTGTCAGAATCAACTCAAATATGAACAACTCAAAAACAAAAGCACTCAAATATTTCCCTCTAACGCTTGGAAAAACTTGCTTTTCCAATTGAGAATGTGCGTCGCGCACTTTTTTGTGGGAAATTCTCAGATCAATGGGCCGCTTTTGAGGGAAATTTTATTTTTTTGGTGGTGGTTTGGGTTCTTTGGGTTCAAAGCTGATTTTTCGGCAACTCACCCACCAGTCTGCGGTGCACCCGTGAACGTGTAACTTCTAGCGCGGCAATGTGAGCTGACCACACCCCCCCAACGCCCCCTTTTTAGTGAGTGTGTGTGTGTGCGTGTTGTTTTGTGCGTGAAATTGTTTGTGTTAATGGAGCTTAAAGATGACAGATTTCTATATGAACGATATCTTGAGATCGTTTAGAAAAATGCGCATGAATAAATCCCAGAGCGCTCAGATCAGCTCAACGCATCAGCAACAACAACAGCATCAGCAACGTTATAATAATCCCTATCGTTATAACTATAACTATCAAATTGTACAACGCTCGCCCATGCAGCAGTGCAAAGACTTAAAAAAGATTATAAAAATTATAAAGAAAACTGTCATCAAGCAGAAGATAACGCGCAAAATGAACATAATTGTTTAAATAATGAACTAATCGACAAAAATTCAAGACTGCTTTGGACTGATTTACAAACATTAAAAACAAAAAGTGTAGTTTACAAAGATCTCAACTTAAGAACAACTCTCAAGACTAATTTATATGGACTGCAAACATAAAATCAAAAATTAAACATGACTGAACGCCATACTGAGAAAAAGACTTGGACATCCAAGCAAAATTGGATTAAGGATGTGCTCAACAAATCGGGCACGGAACTGCTGGATATATCTAAAAATAAAACAAAAGCAGCACAAAAGAAAACAAATGATAAAGGTAATGAAACGAGAAAAAAAGTTGTATAGTGTGGGCGTATAAAGAGTACGCCATTTTGTTTTGGGTATACGCACTTTTTGCTAATAAGCGTGGGAGGAGGCAGGGCGAGTGGGGAGGCGCAGCATAATAAACAAACAACAGAGAGTTGTGAGCATTTGGGAAATGCCGGTTATTAGAGCTTAGATTGCAAATAATTTCCCTAACTTGGGGAAATTTCATAACACTCAGCGGGGTGCTACGACTCTAGAACTTACCATTCAATCTATTGCGTAGTTGACGTCTCTCTCTCTCTCCCTCCCCCCACTCTCTGTAGCTTTTCCTTACCAAGCTTATTGCGTTCTTTTTGGAAAAACTTGCGCCGGCAATAACAAAAATTGCGTAGTATGAGCTGCGTAGGGTGGTTTTTTTCCATTTCCATTTTCATTTTTAGCGCAGCCAGTAGAGCTCCCCGAACCCTTACAGGTTTTTCTTACAACCACTCGGTGGACTGGGTTCAATTTTATGTCTTCTGCGTTGTATATAATTTTCATCTGAAAAAAAGATAAAAGATCCTAAGTTAAGGTAAAACAAGAAATATGTAAATACGCAATAATATTCTCTCATTAGGAAAAAGTTTTATTTCTTTTGTATTGTAAAAATTACCGAATTGAAGAAATGAAAATAAGCGAACAATTAAATCAAATAGGAAACACATTTTACTAAATCAGTATTAAAATACATAGAATATATATCGCAATAATATGAATATAATCTTCAAAATTCTTGATAGCAATTCAAGAGTTTAATTTATAACATTTTTATTTAAGAAATTAATGTTTGTAAATTAAAGAAAGTAGCTCTGTTTTATTGATTTTAAAATTATCTAAAAGCATTCAAATTCTTACCAAGTTTTGTAACTTATATTTTATTTTTATTATTTATTTGTTTTATAGATTCATCCACAACCAACATGGTATATTATTCCGCTAATCAGCTGCTCATAAAGACGGAGCAACCAAGTCAGACGCAGTTCTGTCTACAGACGCCACTCACAGCAACAAGCAGTGTTGGCCTCAATGTGGCACCACCTAGCGGTCAGCATGAGCAATACGAGCTGCTGCAGACGCCACAGCAGCGACAATTGCAGCTGCAACAGCAACAGCAGCAACAACAACATCAACAGCAGCAGCAGCAACAACTTGCCAATTATCAATTAAATTTGCAACAACAACAACAACATGATAGTATTACAACAACAACAGCAGCAGCAACGACAGCAACACAGCAACGTATCAAAACAGAGCTGCCACTGTCATATGCAGCTGCCACGCCCGCCTCCGCCTCCACAGCCAAGGCGATGCCTGCATCAGCTGCGCCCGCTCGCAAGCCCAACAAACCTCAATTCAAGTGCGAGCAGTGCGGCATGACCTTTGGCAGCAAATCCGCCCACACGTCCCACACCAAGTCGCATGCCAAGAATGCGGAGCTGGCCATGGGCCTCAAGGGCAGCAGCAGTGGTAGTGGTGCCGTCATGGCCGTCGCTAGCTCCAGCGCCAGCTCACAGCCCATTGAGCTGAACGAGGCGGGTCTGCCGGTGGGCATACCAAAGAGTCCGACGATCAAGCCGCTGCCCAATGTCGCAGCCGGCGCCGATCCCTATCAGTGCAATGTGTGCCAGAAGACATTTGCGGTGCCAGCGAGACTGGTGAGTAACCAAAAATAAATAAATAAATAATTAGGCAAAATGAAAATATAACTAAAAAATAAATAAATTAAAAATATAAATTTAAACAAAGAAAACATAAGAAAATTAAAAATAAATGCTTGAATTAAATTTTAAAATTAATAAGATTATATATTTAAAAAAATGTCAAAGTGTATAAAAAAGAAAAACATAAAGTTATGTTAAAATTTAGTCAGAAACAATTTTGAAAACAAATTAAAGTCAATCAAAAAATAAATAACAAGAAACAGATGAACAGGTGATAATTAAAAATTATAAAATATAAATTATAATTTATTATTTTGCTTGCACATAAATATTAAAATTCAATAAGCAAGAACTGTTGTAGTTAAAAATAAATTCAAAGAATTTGGTTTATTAACTAATGAATCATTAAAAAATGTTTAAAGTTATAACTAATTAAACTTTTTATTTATAGATTCGTCACTATCGCACCCACACTGGCGAGCGTCCGTTCGAGTGCGAGTTCTGCCACAAGCTGTTCAGCGTGAAGGAGAACCTGCAGGTGCATCGACGCATCCACACCAAGGAGCGTCCGTATAAATGCGACGTATGCGGCCGAGCCTTCGAGCACTCCGGCAAACTGCATCGCCACATGCGCATCCACACGGGTGAGCGTCCGCACAAGTGCTCCGTCTGCGAGAAGACTTTCATACAGTCCGGCCAGCTGGTCATCCATATGCGCACGCACACCGGCGAGAAGCCGTACAAGTGCCCGGAGCCGGGCTGCGGCAAGGGATTCACCTGCTCCAAGCAGCTCAAAGTGCACTCGCGCACCCACACGGGCGAGAAGCCCTACCACTGTGACATCTGCCTGCGTGACTTTGGCTACAATCACGTGCTGAAGCTGCATCGCGTGCAACATTATGGGGCAAAGTGCTACAAGTGCACCATTTGCGATGAAACATTTAAGAACAAGAAGGAAATGGAGGCGCACATCAAGGGCCATGCCAATGAGCTGCCCGACGATGAGGTCGAAGCAGCAGCGGCCGCTGCCGTTGCAGCCGCCAATGGCTCCAGCTCCAGCATTGCCAGCAATTCGGACAACAGCAACAATTCGCCGCCCAGTTCGCCGCCAGCGGTGAAGAAACCGCGTCAAGCACGCAGCGCCAAGGCGACAGTCGTTGCTGCTCCGTTGTCGCCCAGCTCGGTGAGCTCTACGTATTCCCAAGCCAGCAGCATGGCAGCATCGTCACCGCAATATATGACGCCGCCGCAGGCGCTGCAAGAACCGGATGCACTTAGTCGTGACAGCGTGCGTGTCTAGCGCGCCAGCTGCGCCTTCCTACATCGATGAGGAGCTGCCCACAGATCTGAGCATGCAGCAGGCGCCGACGCCAGCGCTTTACTATCCAGCTCAGCATGCCAGCTTGCTGGAACTGCAGCCACAGCAGCCCAGCAGCAGCTCCTCGAACTCCATCAATCCAGCGCTGCTTGAGGCCGCCAGTTTGGCCAGACGCGATCATGACATCGTTGTTGAGGATGATGATGTGCAAACGGCTGCGCTGCAAATGATGCAGCTGCGACGTGGACATGCTGCCACGCCCACGCCCACAGCACAGCCTACGCTGCATGTCAGCGATCTGGCGGCCAACTATGATGATACGCATGAAGCCAATGTGCTTATTGAGCATTTCAAGCGCGGCGATCTGGCGCGTCACGGACTACACAAAGGCTATGCGCCAGTGCCCAAGTATGAGTAAGTATTCCAGACACTTTGAGTCGCCGCATTGTAGCTCAACTAACTCTTGATTTCTGCTTTAGATCTGCCCTGCCCAATCCGGATATAGTGCGTCGTGTGGAGGCGGCCATTGGTCTGCGTTCCAGCACCGAGTCGCCGGAGCGCAGCAGCTCGCCGGAAAGTGATTCCTTAATGATGGCCGATCGCAATGTTATGACTTTGCCGCTGCGCAAGCGCAAGCATTATATGAATGAAGCTGAATCCAATCCAATCAATAGCGCTGGCGAGGCACAGGCCACAGCTGCGGCTGCAGCAACTGCTGCTGGGGGGGATGGGGGCAACAAGGTGATGCGCATGAGTTCGGTTATACAGTTCGCCAAGGCATCGTAGTGGGCGTGGCGCTCTAAGCAACCAATCAGCATAAAGACTGTTTAACAAATTCTAACTGAAATTAGTTTTACTTTGAGCTAAACACACACACACACATACATACATACACACACACAGATACAAACTTCAGTTTGTCTCTTTAATTTAGCAGCAAGAAATGCCAAAAGTATTATAAAAGAATGCGAGAAATTTGTTTATTTAAATTAACTAATGTACTATTATGTTTATATAGTTAACTATGTTTGCTTGAGCATCATCAATTTTGTTGTTTGTTTCATTTGTTTAATTCTTGTCAATTGTGTGCTTCTTCTTATCTTTAATTTCCTGTTTCGTTTGGCATTAAGCGAAATTGCATCACACAAATGTAAACATTAAGGCGCAGCACGCCCTCAAAAAAAACCATAAACAATAATATTATGAATAATTATATTACTTGCATACCTCTTAAAACAAAATTAATTTATGCTAATTAAGGCCATATTGGCAGCAAATACATACATACAATTTATTTACATTTAATTGTAATACAATACATACATACATATTTATAAATGCAATGAATTAATTATAAAACGCGCGTCCCTGAAATCATTACATCTAAGTAATCCTTTAAAAACAATTTGATATGCATTTTATATTTTATACAAAAGAAAACATAAAAAAGATCATGCAAAACTAAAAAATCATTTAAAAAACACAACATCAGCTAAAGTACACTTGAAATGGTCAACAAAACAAAATAAAAATACACAACTATTTTATTATACTTACAATACGGAGAATAATGAACTGATAAGCAAAGAGCAAGCAAGCGTAATTAAGTTTAAATTTATCAAAAACAAAAACAACAAATATGAGAATAACAACAAAGGAATGAGTAACTAATGTCAAACGCATGTTCAGATGCGCCATAAATAATTTTTTGTAAACGCTAAGTAATAATATATTAAATATAGTTATAAATTGTAGCATGAAATATTTAAACTAAGCGCAAATGCAAATAATAAAAACAATTGCGTCAAAAATAAAATGCACAACTGGAATTCTAATTTAATGGCGTTTGGGGAAATTTTTAAACAACGCGCGCACTCTGCGCGTTCGTGTGAATGCTTAAAGCCTATGTTAGCGGCCTGTTAGGCTAACAGCAGCTTAATAGAAAATGGCGCCGCGCTTAAAATAAAACTAAGGTCGTTGCAGCTCATTCACCTGAATTTAATTATTGTTTTTATCAATGCTATTATAAAGGAAATTACAACTATGTAGTGTTAACAATTAAATTTGAGAAGAAACGTAAAGAGGGTAAGTTATAATATACAACAAAGAATATTGCAAAATAGAATTAGAGATAAGGCAGCCGGGCACAACTATACACTTAAATTAATTAGTGGAGGTCGCGGTTACAAAACTAAACACACTGTTTTTTATGAACTAATAAACGCAAATTGTTTTGTCTCAGATGCCAATGTATGAGCACAACACAAACACAATGAAAATCATGGCGACCATAAAGGCGATGGCCAACCAGGCTGGCATTGTACCTAAAAAGGCAAAATAACTTGTAGTGAAATAAAATAAATGATTGCACTTAATTACTTACGTCTTTGCGCCAGGCTGTGTATACAAACTTTATTGTCTACGGATATGGAGAGCACAGCGGCTTCAGTGTCGCTGCTAATGGGCGGGCCCTCCTCATTCGTTATAGGCAGAAATTGCAATCCGGTCACGAACATCGAGTGAGCATGAGGAACATGCAGCACACGCTAAAGCAAATAAAGATTGTTATTATCTGAGCACATGTCTATGCAGTTAGAGACTCACCTGCAAACTGTATGCTATGTACATGGATACGCTGCCGGAGAACATGGTGCCCACCGCCACAAAGCGTCCATCATCTCGCACTGCAAGCGAGGACAGGCTCTCGTCTACGGCTACAGAAGCGCGCAGCTGTCCAGTGCCGCAATCCCATTGCTGCAGATAGCCACGCTGCTTACCCACTTTGCCTAGGGGATTTGCAATTGTAAACAAGCGATAGTTATCCTTGTGTGCCTCCACAGTGCCGTAGCGACAGCGCTTGAACAAGTACTTGGCGCCCTCAGGTGTTTGCCACTGCAGCTTATGTTGCAGTTTGCCTGTTTCCAGATTCCAAACCAATCCCTGAGCATCCTTGGCAATGCTTACAATATATTTGCAGTCGGGGCTAAAGTCTAAATCGTCGATTTCCTTGCTATGCGCGGGCAACTGCGCACTCATTGTAAGCTGAGGAAAACTCCAGACACGTAGCTGGCCATCAGTACCGCCAGTGGCCATGAGGCGTCCATTGCCGCTAATGCGCACCACACGCTGCAGTGGCTCTGCATTTTTTAGGAAATCAGTTTGCACCACATCCGCTGCTTGTATGTCAAACTGTAGACGCCGAAACTGCTTTAGGACATCCGCCGCTGTGGGCGCATTATTGTGTCCATTGGGTAACGATTCTACGCCAGAGTGTGCAGCACCTGCGCCGCGTTGTCTCACACCGTTTTCATGCGGCCGCTCCACAGGCGCGGGCTTCTTGCCCTCCGCTAACGCTTCATCCTCGCATTCAATGCGGGGCTGCACGAAGTACATCTGACAGTGCGCCTCCTGACCAGCGCATAGATAGGCACGTCGGCCGCCATTGCGTACAGCAAAGTTCATGACCACATTGGCGCCCGTCTCATGGCGCAGCACCTCCTCCGCACAAAAGTGACTGCCATTGTGATACAGTTCATAGATTTCCTGCAACAAAAAAATCGTTAAAAACTTACGTATTGAGCGTAAGCTGCGACCCACTTACAAAGCCATTAGCTACGCCTGTCTTGCTTGAGCCACCGCCACCCGCCACCAATATATGTCGACTTGTTAGCATATCCACTGCATACAATGGGAACACCAAATGTCCAAAGTCAATCATTTCAAACTCTAGTCACACAGCATAATTATAACCAAATGTTGCACTCTAATTTGTTGTGGTTGGCCTTTATCAGCTCAATTCTGAATCAGACGGCCCCACGTCTCTGGTTGCTAACGTTGCTAACGACTTGAATTTTTTTCTGCAATGCTGCTGTTGTTGTTGATGCGCTAGTTACTTCTGTGCATTGTTTTATTATTAACACTAATAATATAACTGTTTTTCAAATTGTTTAGTCGGTGTCGTGAAAGTCATCAAAAATCCACGTACACTTGACCCGATTTGGTCATTCACACAGCAACGCAACTGTTTTTGTCACTCACAGCTAAACGATATAGTAGGGCTGTCGCAAGTCTTCTTGTGACAGCATCAAACAGCTGTTTATCTCCGTTATATGCAAGGAGTTGGCAGGACTGCTCTAACAGTTCAAAATAAATATAATAAGTAAACTAAAACTAAATGAATGGTTAAAACTTAATTTAAGCAACTATGAAAAAGTGTATCATAATTCGTTTTCTGTTGTCCTACACTAAAATTACAATATACAGCCATTTTGAAACACACGCTTCTCTTCTTCTTCAAACAATAACTGTTCACTGTAAAATTAAATCATTATGATTACTCTTCAACCGAGTTGGCATGTCATATCGCACATCGCATTTAACAACAAATGTTGATAGGATATTCTCTAAAACAATTTACTTAACTTGCTGAATTTATAAACATAAGTTGCATTCTGCATATTTATGCATTTACTGAGCGTAGTAAGCGTCAAATGGATCATGACCAGGATATGAATGTTGTTAGGGAGAGAGGTGATGAGAAAGCAAAAAGAAAGAGGTCGTCCTATGAAGAAGCAGAGGTAATATGAGTTAACTAAAAGCAAAGAGGCGTACATATCTTAAATACTACCGGCCTGTATAAATTCGCGCAGTCCGCTATATTAAAGTCAATGTGCGATAATATACATACATTTAATTCATTTGAAGTGTTATGCAGGAATCATCACTTGATGTCTCTACTTGGAAAGCCAAAGTGACAACAATTAAAGAAAAACTTTTAAGTGGAGAATGTACATTTTTAAATATGGAAAACAGAAAAAGCCGGGTGTGGATTACGATCGCAAAAATACTTGACGGTAATGGGGTAGAGATAACAGACGTAGTTGGCTGTAAAAAGTGCTATAAGGTTCTTAAGTATGATCGAGTGAGCTCATCGAATATTTCCAGGCACAAATGTGTCATAATGTTGAAAGAGGCTGATAAGCCTAAGGAGGCAAGACGTCCCGGATTAAGCGTTGATCCGCAAATAAAAAAGAAGTGCACTCGAATAATGACCGAAAGTTCCGTGAAAAACGGAAATTTCTTCAGTATTATTGACGACGCTGGATTAAAAGACTTAGCTGAATTTTTCATATCGGTTGGTGCTAACTTCGGGGAGAATGCGAATGTAGACACATTACTACCACAGCCCGATACCATATCCAGAAACATCAGAAACCTCTACGATAGTCATTTTGATGAAATACAAGAAGAAATATTGGCGCACAAGAAATTTGGCTACGGAATAACCTCAAACATTTGGACTGATGACAAGACATCATACCTATCACTTACAATACAATATATAAAGGAAGGAGCTATAATAAATCGTCTTCTAGCCGTTAAATCAATAGATTCGAGTACGGGTAAATATATTATGTGCTTAATTAACATATCAATATTAATGAAACAATCTAATAGGTGACTGCATTTTTAACACAATTGAAAAAACTTTGGGCGAGTTTAAATGTGATCTTATAAAGGATAACCCAATTATTGTCACTAACCGAAAATTCAAGATAAATACTACAGAAAGAAGACTTAACAGCATTTATTGCGTTAAGCATTTGATTAACAAGGTTATCGCCAAAGTCTTAATTAAGGTTCCCGATTTGCTGGATCTTGTGAAGAGCTGTAGAAAATTAGTTCAATATTTAAAAAAATCAACTATGAACTCATTCCTGGAAACCACTTTGAAGAGTTATTCGTCAAATCGTTGGAATACAATTTTCTACCTTTTCAAATCTATTGAAATGAACTGGGATCAAATTTTAAATGTGCTAAAAAATTCAAACCAAGTTTATAGAACTCAAGACATAGCCCTAAGCAATTTAAAGGGTATGACAGAACTTCTTGCTCCCTTTGAGGAATTTGAAAAAAAACTAGAAGGAAATAATTGTCCAACATTGCACTTGACTATACCATACATTAACAATTTAAAAAAGAAGTCTATGGCTAAGAAAAATGATATTGAAATTGTCAAACATACTAAGCTTGCAATCATGACATTCTTGGAAGTGGAAATTCAAAATAGCTTAAAAAAATTTCATAGAATTGCACTTTTTTTATTCCCACCTACTAACAAACTGTTACAATTCTCGAAAGATCAAAAAGATCAAACAATCAAAGAGTGTAAAGAAATGATGGCTGAGTCAGATAAGACAGATTCAATACCTTCACCTAATACACAAATAGATTCAATATTTGCAGACTACATAGAACCAAGCGAAAATTACAACATACATCATAAAATAGAAATTGAAATGCAAGCTTATATGAATATCAATATAAGCTATACTGAGGAATTTGATGTTTTGCAATGGTGGAGTAGTAATAAAGAGCAGTTTCCACACTTGTACAACGTGAGCTGCAAGATTTTAGCTGTTCCGGCAACTACTGCTGCCTCCGAAAAGGCGTTTTCGGTGGCTAAAAATCTTTTAAATGAAGAACGCTGCAAAACAGCTGACTTAATTAATAAAATTACGTTTCTGGACACAAATATCACAAACTACAATGAACAAAATGTAGCTGATATTAGTAAGCTGTAAATATAATTAATATAGATCTAAGTTCATTATTATTAATTTCCACGAACACCTTATCTGTTTTATATTATTATTAAAATAAATTTAAATTACATTTAAATAAAAAATTAACTTGTTTTAAAAAAGCAAAATGATTTGTACTTGTAAAATTGACAGCTGTTGAGTTTAAAATGCGCGGCACTCTTCCTCTTCAAACAATTGGCATTCACTGCCAACAGCAATTTATAAAAAACATTACTGCGGGTTGGCATTCTTATATCAAAAATAATTGTTTACAAGTTTTTCTGTCAAGGAATTTACGTAGTAATTACTTTACTAAATTAGCAATTATAAGTTACTGTCTGCAAGAATGCTGAGTATAGAAAACGCATCAGATGAGTCTTGCTTAAAAACGGAAGCGGAGGATTGTTCAGACTTAGAAGTAGATCCCTTAAATTGGGAACAGCAACAAAATAATCTAGTGCAAACATATAATATGGATCATGACCAGGATGTGAAAGTTGTTTGGGAGAAAGGAGATGGGATACCAAAAAGAAAGAGACCATCCTATGAAGAAGCAGAGGTAATAAAAGATTTATTTAAAGTACGACGCATTTAAATGATAAATACTAGCGGCCTGCATAAATACGCGCAGTCCGCTATTATGAAAGTCAATAATGTGCGATACACATGCATTTGATTAATTTAAAATATTATGCAGGAATCACCATTTGATGCCGCTGCTTGGAAAATCAGAGTGGCAACAATTAAGGCCAAACTATTAAGAGGAGAGTTTAAATTAATAGATGTCGAGAGAAAAAAAAGCCTGATGTGGAGTACGCTTGCGAAAATTCTTGACGAAAATTCAGTAGAGGTGACAGATGCAGTTAGCTGTAAAACGTGCTTTAAAATTCTTAGATTTGTGCGAGGGAGCTCATCGAATCTTTCAAGGCACAAATGTGTCCTAAGAGCTAGGGGAATTAGATGTCCCGAAATAGACGTTGATATAGAAACTAAAAAAAAATGCACTCGAATAATGACTGAATGGACCATGAAAAACGGACATGTCTTCAGTATTATTGACGACGCTGGATTAAAAAATTTGGCACATTTTTTCATATCGGTTGGTGCTAACTACGGGGAGAATGTGAACGTAGACACACTCCTGCCACACCCCGATATCATATCCAGAAACATCAGAAACCTGTACGAATCTCATTTTCATGAAATACAAGAAGAAATATTGGCGCACAAGAAGTTTGGCTACGGAATAACCTCAGACATTTTGACTCATGACAATACATTATATCTATCACTTACAATACAGTATATCAAGGAAGGAACTATAATAAATCGTCTTCTAGCCATTAAATCAATAGATTCTGGTAAATATCTTATGTGATTAATTAACATATCAATATTAATGAAACAATCTAATAGGTGACTGTATTTATAACACAATTGAAAAAACTTTGGGTGAGTTTAAATGTGATCTTAATAAGGACAGCCCCATTATTGTCACTAGCCGGAAAATCAAGATAAATACTACAGAAAGAGGACTTAACACTATTTATTGCGTTAAGCATTTAATTAACAAGGTTATCGCCAAAGTGTTAATTGAGGTTCCCGATTTGCTGGATCTTGTGGAGAGCTGCAGCAAATTAGTTCGATATTTAAAAAAATCAGCTAACAACTCATACCTGGAGACCACTTTGAAGAGCTATTGTCCAAATCGTTGGAACACCATTTTCTACCTTTTCAAATCAATTGAATTGAACTGGGATCAAATTTTAACCGTGCTAGAACGTTCCAACCAAGTTTATAGAACTCAAGACATAGCCTTAAGTCATTTAAAGGGAATTACAGAACTTCTTGCTCCTTTTGAGGAATGTGAAAAAAAACTAGAAGGAAATAACTATCCAACATTGCACTTGACTATACCATACATGAACAATTTAAAAAAGAAGACTATGGCTAATATAAATGAAATTGAAATTGTGAAAAATACTAAACTTGCAATTACGGAATCTTTGGAAGTTGAAATTCAAAATAACTTAAGTGCATTTCATAGAATTGCCCTTTTTTTATTCCCACCTACTAACAAACTATCACAATTCTCGAAAGATCAAAAAGATCAAACAATCAAAGAGTGTAAAGAAATGATGGAAGAATCATCCTGTAAGAATCCAACGGAAATGACAGATACAATACCTTCACCTAATACACAAACAGATTCAATATTTGCAGACTACATGCAGCCAAGCGAAGATTACAACATACATCATAAAATAGAAATTGAAATGCAAGCTTATTTGAATATGAATATAAGCTATAGTGAGGAGTTTAATGTTTTGCAATGGTGGAGTAGTAATAAAGAGCAGTTTCCACACTTGTACAATGTTAGCTGCAAGATTTTAGCAGTTCCGGCAAGTACCGCCGCCTCCGAAAAGGCGTTTTTGGTGGCAGAAAATCTTTTAAATGAAGAACGCTGCAAAACTCCTGACTTAGCTAATAAAATTACGTTTCTGAAAACAAATATCACAAACTATAATGAACACATTTTAGCTGATATAAGAAACCTGTAAATAAAAATAATAATATATATAAGTTCATTAATTATCAATTGCTACGAACACTTAATCTGTTTTATATAAATCAAATTTAAATAAAAAGTAAAATAGTTTTTTCAAAAATATGTGATTTGTACTTGTAAAATTAACAGCTGTTGCTTTAAAAATGCGCGGCACGCTTCCTCTTCAAAGAATTGGCATTCACTTCCAACAGCAATTTGTCACAAACATTAAAGCGAGTTGGCATTCTCATGTCGAAAATAATTGTTTACAAGTTTTTCTCTTGAGTAATTTAGCTTACTTACTGAATTACCAATTATAACTTACTGTCTGCAAGAATGCTGAGTATAGGAAACGCAACGGATGGGACCTGCGTTAAAACGGAAGCGGAGGAGTGTACAACACAGTTTTACGCAGAGCACTTAAATTGGCAACGGCAACAAAGTAATCAAATGCAAGCAATTAACATGGAGCATGAGCAGGACGTGAGAGTTATTTGGCAGAGAGGAGCTGCGGCAGACCACTGGATGGCAGCAAGGCAGCAGAGATCCTATGAAGAAACGGAGGTAATTAAAGATTTCTATAAGAAAAACACGTATGGACAAACATGAGTACATACACACTCAAACGTGTTTCAGTTAATTACCGTTAATTAATTTTCATTATTATTACATTTGTAATGCTAATGAATTGTAATTACCTTTAGTATACGTGTTTTTTCCAAAGAGAATGAAAGGCAGTGACATTACTTGCTTTTTCAATGATAATGCATTTTATTTTTGTGATTATATATTTTTGATTTTTTCTTAGGACATGGTAGGGTATGATTTACCCTTGGAAGTTGCTGTTGCAAGACGAGAATTCAATACTAGTTATACACGTGGAAAAATGTATGCACCAAAACGGAAAAGACATGCATCCGGCGAGTCCAAATTACCAGAAATATTTCGATATTTTGGCAATATTGAACATGTAAGAAATTAATTTAGAAAACTGCAGGCATTGATTAAGACTTTTATATTTTAATTAGGTAGCAGATTACAATGTAAAACCGGGAGCTGTGAGTGCCACCTGTAATGCTTGCCATGCACGTATTAAGGGATTTACAAAAGTAACATCAAATTTCATAAAACATCTGCGACTGAAGCACTTTGAGATACATGCAGAGTTTGTAAATGCCAAACAAACTGGAAATGCTGAAGTACCCGAGACACCAGATACAGATTCATTCGATAATCGCGTTGTAAGCTATGTAATTGATGCGGCATTGCCATTGGATACAGTGGAGAAGCCCAGTTTTCGCAGCATGTTTGAGGGCACACATTTGACGGTTATGAGTCGTGATAAATTGGAAATGCTATTGGACGATCACTTCAACAAAATGCAGAAGAACATTAAAATGTTGATTGCCAATCAAAAATATATATGCACTACTGCGGATCTGTGGTCAACTCGAGAGCGTAGCTACTTTGGCTACACATGTCACTGGTTGGATAAAAACTACAAAAGCAAATCTGCTGCATTGGCCTGCAAGTTATTACCAAAGGAGTTGACCACTGAGCATATTTCGGCAATGATAAGTCGCATTAACACAGAGTATGAGCTAAATAATTTAAAAATTGTAGCCAATGCCACAGACAACTGTGCCAATTATGCTAAATTAATTAAGAGCTTTGGTATTAAAATGCAGCATAGTCTGTCTGAGCTTGAAAGTGAAGCTGTAACATTACCAAACAATCTGCTGCCCAATCCAATACAGTGTGCTAGTCACACGCTAAGTTTAGTGGCTTCCATTGATTATATGCAGTTGCTCGATGAGGATCCATCATTAAAACAAAGACATGTCACGGTAGGATATGCTTACTTATCATATAAATAAATGCTAACTTGTTCAACTTGCAGATATTTGAAAAAGTGCAGCGCGCTTTGGCAAAAGTTTAGTTGTCCCAAGTCAAATGACATTATTACTAATGTTTTGGGTGAAGCTTTGATAACTCCTACGCTCAGCAGATGGAACTCGATTTATGATGCAATTTGCTGCATTTTACTGCATAAGGAAAAGCTTTCCGAGCTGTGTAGCAAATTATCCTTGCATAACTCTTGTTTTTCACCCAATGATATACAGTATTTGGAGGAATATCGTTTGGTTATGACGCCCATAGCTTCAACCATAGATTTTCTACAAATGGAAAGCAATTTGTACTATGGCTGTCTTATACCCGCCCTGACCTCGCTGTGCATTAAGCTCAAAAGAATTTCCGATGCAGGCGAAGTTATTGATTTAAGAAATATTTTAACTGCACTACAGCTGAAGTTGAAAGCACGCTTTGCTAAATATTTAACATTAGCGGACGATGCACACAATGCTATCATCGCCTCTGTGCTTTGTCCCAGCGTCAAAATGCGTTGGTTCAATGCTTTAGCCAGAGTTTCAGTACATCAACGCCGAGCTGAGGATGTACACAAGCTGATTATATCTGAAGCTATGCGACATGCTAAGGCAGCTGAGCATTGCTACAATTTGGCTGCAGCTTCTCAAAAAAAGGATGATTTCTATGACTTTGATGATATTGGTGAGTTATGACATAACATGAAATGACATGGAAACTAATTTTTCATTTATAGAAACAAGTGATCTGGACGCCTCACAGCCCTCGCCCATAGCGCCTGCGACAAAGCTGGCAGAGGATGTTGAAGCACAGCTACAGAATTATCTGCAGGATGCTGGCACTGGTTTTGAGGTGCTGCAGAAATATACGCTGCTGCATGATTTAGGCTTAAAGTATAATACGCCATTAAGTTCGTCAGCGCCTGTGGAAAGACTATTATCATTTATGCATATAATAAGATATTCAAAGGAGCAGGATCTCTGCGATTATCCATTTGAAAAATTGGTGCTTATGAGAGCTAATAGCAAGTAGGCTAAACTAATTATTTATAATCAAGCGTAAGTTAGTTGTAAGTACCTATAATACACTCCAGCATGCGCCACTTAATAATAAAACTAAATTAAATTTGGGATCCTATGTGGTTACTTAAATAAAAATAACTCTTATGTATATAAAAAAAAAGGTTTTCAAACTGGTATCAAGTCTGGCTTATAGTAAGAAAGATACTTGAAGTGCTTGCTCTTGCTCGAAGCCTCCCGGAACAAGTATTCCAGCTTGAGTTCTCCTTGAGCAACTGCCAAATAAGGCAGCGCAGCTTCGGTCGCTGCTCTGCTGATGTCAATTATGGCTTTTTATTATCAACACACAATCCTCTCACCCCCTATTTATTCAATCAGACATTTCCCATTCTTTGTTGTTGCTGTCGTCGTCGTCTTTGTGAGTCAACTGCCTTGTCTTTGATTTTGCTTTCTGCTTTTGTTTAACCGCAAAAGGTAAGACGGCCGGCGCCTGCAGTGGAGTCGCGGGATGCAGCCTGCAATAAAACTGAGATTAAAACTTGGCTTTGAATTTCTTTTTCGTCGCCATAAGCTATAATTAATAAAGGAAAACACGCACATGCAAATCGCAGTCATGTTTTTCTTCTATATGTATTGAGATGCAGCTTAGGTGAAAATGAAAAGTGTCGCGCAATTTGTTTGGTGCCACTGCACCGGCGGCATTAAATCTGTCTACGCACTTTAAACCTGTTTAAATAGTTCCCTGCATTGGCGGCTGGAGGTGCGTTTATAATTTTCTTGAACAAGTTTTTCACTTCAATTTGATCAAATTTCACTTTTTAAGATGTATTTGTGCAGCATTTTTAAAATTGAATTTGTCATAAATAAATGTATTTAAACTCTTATAACCCCACGCGCTCTATTCGAAACACTAATGCTATCTAACGTGTAGGTGGAAATTTTGCTTTGTTCGAATTTGCTTTCTTTATCTTTTAAGTAGGTCTCAGCTCATTAAGTTGTGGGTAACTAGAGTTCAGTGCACTTGGGCTTTACTATACTTAGGTCAGGCTATTACACTGACGTAACGGTTATCTGCAAGCAATATGCAGTTTACTTTTCCTGATTCATGGCCTTTTGCTGATAACGCTAGAAATCTCTTTTTATTGTATTAAACGTATATGTATGTATGCCATAAATCTAAGTGATGATTTCATGCAATAACAATAGCAACAAGCAAATAAATAAACAAGCAAACAAAAAAAAAAGCGCACTAATTGAGCTATGGGAAGCTTGTCGACCTGCCGAAAATTATGCTCATCACCTTCTAAGCTTGTGTTCTCTTTCGCACTCAAGGCAACTGGTTTTGGCAAACCGCCGTTGAAGTTTGAAATTGTCATTTGAATTTTAACCGTTTGAATTGATCAACAGCAAGTAGAACAACAGCTGTTATCTCTCTCGCACTTTTTGCTATTAGTAAGTATAAGAGTAAGTATAAGTAAAGGCATATACAAAATATATATGTATGCCTGTAGCAGCTCCTTTAAAAAGAAAACAAATACAATGCACAGCTGCGACTGCGCACAGTGACCAATAATAGTGAATATGAGAAACATTTGCGCTTGCACATGCAATATATTTATCATTGTTTTAACTATTTATAAAAATCAAGTTATGCTAAGTAGCTTAAACCTTAATGCTGCATAATTAATATAATTAAATACAATTAAACACAATTGTTACTACTACATTGTTTGTGAAAGTGTTTGTCGCATTGCAGCCCACTGTGCGATCAGCATTACAAAGCAGCCTTAACGGCGCCTTTTCTGCTCATTCGTTTTTTCAACGTTGATCGTGTCGGTACGCATATTACTTGCGGAAAAAGCTTAAAACAATAAAATACAAAGTGCCTAACTCGTAAACCGTTAACGTTAAATTATTAATAATAAATTGCACGTAGTGTGAACAAAATAAACATTTGTAAAAAGTTCTGTGGATACTTGCAGCTAAAAATACTGGTAAGCGAACGAAGTTTAAAACGAGTGAAAAAAAGTGTTGTCCAGTTTGCATTGCACTCTTTTGCAGTCCCTTTTTCGCTGCTGCGCAATTGCAGTAAATAAAAACAGCAACACAAAGCAGCTGCAGAACGCAGACGCCAACGACTTCAGCAGTTGTTGTTGTTCTCGTTGTTTTTGTCGTTTCCCTGACAGTAACAAAAAAAAAAAGCAGCCTCTGCTTTTCCTTTGCCCACGCTTTGTTGCCTTTTGCTGCTTCAGGTTCTGCTTGAAGTGGAGTTTGCTGTAATGAGCGAGTTGTTGTTGTTGCTTGTCACTCTTCTTATTGGCATTGCTCTTTGTTTGCTGATGTTCGCCAGTTGTTCCTGTTTCTATCGTGTGCATTGCGTACTTTTGCAAACAGTGGTGCAAAAGTTATTTGACACAGCATGAATTTAAGCATAGCATGGCATTTTTTAGTTATTTGTAGCGTAAGGTAGACTTTTTTTAATTTATCATTTATTTTATTACATTTTAGCCGTAATTGCTCTAACTTTTATATAAATCTTCGACGCTAAATAATACAAAATGGTGAACAATACTGTTGATGTTGAAGGTAAGTGTTAATCCATTTTATTTTTATTGCAATTACTTTAATTTTAATTACTCATGCTGTGACAACAATTGCTTGTGGTTTTAATATTTAATATTTCGTTTATTGTGCAGCTCTTTTATATGCACTCAGTGTGGTTAACGCCCACCAAACAAAAGACGCTGCGCCTCGTTGCGTTTCAGATTGGAGTTGTTGTTAACATGTATTATTATTATTGCTGTTGTTGTTGTTTTTGTTTTTATAGTTTTGCGAGCTGCGGCGCATTTGCATAGCAATCATAAAAATGCAAAGGCAAATAAAATGAAATTCATGCGCTGTGCACTTTCGGGCATAAGCATAAAGCTGCTTTTGTTGTTGTTGTTGCTGCACAGAGTAAAAGTATCTGCTAGATGCGAATGCGAATGCAAAACTGTGGCGCCACTGCAAGTCGAGTGGCATAGATTACGGCCCATTGTAGCCTAAATACATTGAATGCGCATCCAGCAATGCGCTGCATAGTCTACAAAATATACGAGCAGACAATGGCAACGCTGTTCGTTGCGTAAAGTTGCTGCAACACCAACACCAACCCCAGCCACCACCCCCTTTGCCAGGTTGCAGCATTGTGACAATTTTTATATTGAAAATGACATAAAGTGCTTAGGTGAAGTTTCGAACGCTCTTTTGTCGCACGGAAGTTGCATTGAGATATATATTTGTAAAAAAAAAAAAGGAAATAAATGCAGAGATTTGCAGCCATTGACGCTCATGTTGTATGGATTTAACAATTGTATAGATGCATTGCCTTGGCTAACGATCGTTTTGAATTAAGAAGAAAGAAATGTCTTCAAATCTTAGTTTTAAGCTTAAGGCACTATTTAGAAAGCTACATGTAAATGTTTCTTATAAAAATATAATAGTACTGAAGTAAGTTTAATTTTTCCGATAATATGCGCACAGCTAAGTATATGAAATTCACTTTAAATTCATTAAAAATGTAAGCATGAATAACAAAAAGGCTAAACTATACATATATCTATATATAAACTGTATATCTTTTATACTTTTTTCCTATATGAAATTTGCAGCTTCAATTTGCCAGCTGCTTTATTAAATTGATTGACTTACCTAAACTGCTACGTTTATAAACAAATTTTGAATTTTTGAACACTACTGTAAATTAGTGACGCCCTTGCTCTCTCTCTGGTAATAGAGCCGTCACCACTTCCGTTTCGCGTTGCTTTTATGGAAGCCACGACGACGCTGAAGCAACGACCCTTTCAGCACATTCACTTTAGCTCGCTGCTCTCTCCTTGGGCAAATTCATGAGTTGGCAAATTGTTTGGCATTTGTTATTATTGTGTAGAGATCGGGAGCAGCGGTTGTTGCACTTTGTTGCTATTAAATGCACTTCAACATGCTTGTTAGCTAGTTGGGCTAATGGCATGCAAATCCAAAAATCCCGCTGACAGTTCCGCTACCGGGTCAAATTACCAACTAAGCCGCCAGACAAAGTATTATTCACCCTGCCATTTAATTAAACTATTGCCATTGATTTGCCAAGCCTGGGCACAAATTAAACAAGCGTAAAAATTGATTGCTTTGGGATTAAGTTTTCTATGTCTGCTGCAAGATTTCTATGCAAAATCCACAACAAAAACTAAAATTTGTTTTGAAAATTTATTGTCGTTTGCTGAGTCTGAAGCTGAAAGTTTGCTGAACACAAATAAAGACTCTTGGGCTCATTGAGCAATTGTAAACTATATATATAGTATGTCTGGCATTGGCATTCGAATTTTTCATTTAGCAAAAAGTGCTTAATGTAAAGTTGATGTATCTAAATTCAGGTCATTGCACACAAAGTGTTTCATACTTGAATAAATTAAAAGGAAGCTAAACCGAAATGACATGGCGAAAAGCAAGATAATAAAGGTATAAAAAGGTAAGCCCAACGACTATAGCATAAATAAACATTTTTGTTGCTTTTAAATTTTATTGCTGTGAAATTAAATTTCGACAGAATTTAAGCAGCTATTGATTTTGCTACACAACAAGATATTCTCACAATATATTTGTAGTCTGCATCCTACAGGACTCATTAAATATGTATGCGCTGAAGCGCCGGTAAGCAGGCAATGTCTTTTACGCGAGTCACGTACTCAGCTTGAATTTATTATTTGTCTACCTCGCTTCTCGTCTATGCTAATATATTTAATACATATAGCAAACAGTGCGGAATATTGAAAGCAGTCGTCGAAACAAAGTTGTCCCATTTCCAAAATATACGCGATAATCACGTGTAAATTACATTGGGGACCGCAACAGAGTCGTGAAAAGAAAATCAAATTTTTTGGCAGCAACTGCAGCAATATTTTCTCTTGTTTACTTTGTTTTTTATTTACTTTTTTTTTTGGTTTGTAGCTTGATTGGGCGCTTATTAAAATAAAATACATGCCGCGTTTGTCTATTTGTTTTTATTTTATTTTTGCATAGAACCTTGCCAAATGGGCTACAACATCAGTCACAGCAGAACTTTTGTGCTAGTTATGTTGCTGACAGCTTTTTATTTATATGTATGTGTGTGTGTGTGTGTTAGGCAAAAAATAAAATAAAAGGCAGTAGAGCCTGACACTTGCAATGACCAACTTTTATATAATAATCCAGCTTTTAATTGTATACAAAATTTGTTTAATTAGCTTACATTCAAACAACTTAACTTTTTGTTTTTAACTTAATGCACTTTTCATATTGTATATGACTATTTATTTTTTACTATAAGAATTTATTAGTTTTTTAATTCAATTTAAATAATTGAAAATAAAACAACATTTTCAGACTTGCTGATTATCCTCAATTATTGTTCTACTATTTGCAATTGTAATGTTTAGTAGCTGAAATTATTTTATCTGTGCAGTATCATTACGATTATTATATAAACATAATATAATTGAAATTTAACAAGCAAAATATTGCTTGCCAGCTTAAATTTCGTCAAATCACAAAGTCAAGTCAAAGTCAAAGTGAAATTAGTCAATGCACCCGCACGATCTTCTTCGGTTGCTGTCTGAGCTAAGACTGACGTGCATTCTAAATTTTCCCACGCTCAGGCAGCGCTGCTCTCGCGCTAAGGCAGCGACGCTCGCGATAAGCTTCGTTGCAGTCGTGCAAGCTTCGGCCTTAGGCGAGGTGACAGCTTCGTGTGGGTGAGTTCTGCTGATAAAATCAGCGCTGATCAGTTGATTGCTGACTGCCGACTGAGTGACATCGTCGGCTGTTCAATTGCAACTTTGAATAATTGTTTAGCTTATTTAAAATGCTCTGATATTGATATATACAGCTTATTAATTTTTTCTCTCATTGCTATTGCTTATACATAACTGTGCTTCAGTTGCTTTGCTTAGATATTATTATTATTAATAGTTAAGTTTCAAGCAACAATCATTTTTTTTAATTGCATTTGTTAGCTTATTTTATAAATAATAAAAGCTTATACATTTTTAAATCTTATTGTGCTAAAAATACTAACAGTTTGTATTCAATTTAAATGCATTGCAGCAGCTGCATTTACTTAGTTTTTGATATAGTGCTATCCTGCTGTTAACCCACAAAACTTGGCTGTTTATGGCAGCCATAGTGTTTTACTAGCTTAAGCCAAAGATAGTGCTGGCACTCTATAAAAAAGCTATAAAAAGTTCAGTTTGAGCTATGGATTGAAGCTTTAAGTAGCTTCGTTTAAAGTGCACTCAAGCTATAAAACAAACTAATGCTAGACTGTGCACTTATTTCTACAATTCTAACATAAATTGAATTACTTTTGGCAAAGGCTTGGATTACAAACAGATGTAACAAACAATTTGCCCAACTGCCTGGATACGCTTTAAAAATATTTATGTTCGCAACCAAAAGTAAACAAAGTCTGTGCCCACAGCTTTTGACTTTTGGTCAAGTTCTGAACTACTTAAGCGCATTTAGCAAGCAAAAGCCCAGAACTTTAAAGCTAGATCTAGTCTACGCATATACAAAACCATCGTCATAGTTGTGAAAATAATTATCTATTCCGGTCATGACAGGCCAAAAGCGAGAGAAGAGCTACGCACAAAATGTCAACGTCTCCTTGTGTGTCGTCGTCGTCGTCGCGGCGTCCGCCAACATGTTGCTGCTGTCAGAATGAGATGGCAACAGTAGACAGGACGAAGCACGAAGGATGTGCCTGGTATAAAACTCATTTGCAATGCCTAACGCATCCTCAACTAGCAGGTCATGAGCAGCAGCTACTGCGAGGGGGCGTGGCGTGGACGGAAGTGTGGGACAGCACTATGCGGAGGAAGTTTTGTTTGCAGTTTTGCAATTTCTAATTATGTCTTTGCAGTGCTTCGCTGTCTGTCTTTCTGTTCCGGGCAGCAAGTGACTTTTTGAGGTTAGGTCACCGTCAGCGTCACTAGCGTGTATGCGTACAAGTATTTCAGCTTCATTTGTTGCGTGTGTGTGTAAAGCTCGTGGGAGAGCAGCCAATGCGTTGCTATAGTTTCTACTTAATTATATTACAGTAAAGAAAGCAAGAAAATGACTTAAGCTTAAAGTAATTAAGCAAGCGGTTTAGAAATTTTATTATACGCTACTCAAAAGTTTTTACACATCTATAACTACGGCTATTAACTTACAAGTACATTTGAAATTTGAAAAATTTATTTATTGAAGCGCTAAAAATGTGTTTAGAATATTTTTATATTTTTATAATAATACCAAATACAAAATTAAAAAAGTAATTATTTTTATTGCTCAATTTCAAATGCATAGATAATTTTTAACTATAATAACTCTAAAGTATTAATTTTTAAATAAATTTCTATATATTAAGTTAAAATTATACTTCAATTGTAACTTCTTTATCCTTATAAACTGTTAGTTTCAACTATTGCTTAAACACTTGCCTTAAGTGGCTTTCATATTGAGCTCTGACTGTACTTGGCCAAGTTGATAACAGCAACTGGTGTTGGTGTCACTCTTTTTGTTATTGGTATGAGGTGCTAACTTTGATTCAACTCCCCAGTCTCATACGCACAAATACAATCAACAGATTTCCAGATTATTATGCGCTTCTTGAGCAGCCTCCCCCCTCTACCATCTTCCAATGCTCTCTCTTAACATATGTATATAAAAACAAATGTGTGTGTGTGTGTGTGTGTGTGTGTTTGACTTGCGGGGGCAAAAGTTCCATTAAAGTCAACTCCCAAGAGTTTTATGCGACTTAAAGTAGATATATATGTATATGTGTGTGTATTTATATGGGGTATTTCTTTATATTAGACACTTGGCAAGCACACACCCACAGATTACCGTTACTGTTGTTTATACAATGTTGTAACTGTTGTTGTCGCATTATGTGCGAAATTATAATGATGTTCATTATTAATACCAGATAAACGCTACGTGCCAAGATTTGCAAAAAAAGACCAATTTAGCGTATGTGGAAAGACTTGCTTACTTTTATTTTTATGCAGGTCAAATGAGAAAATTAGACAATCAAGAAAAATAAAGCACAAGTAGCTTAAGTTGTAGATAAATAAGCAAGAGTGTCAAACTATTGATTTTTTGCACTTTAATCAAAATACATGTTACATAAGCAAAACAAACTAAGCAAAGTAACTAAAATAATTAAATATAAAGCATATAAATCAATACTATTAGTTATTAGTTCTGTTAATAAGCAAATTAGAAGTTAGTATTAATAAACTTAATGCTTTAGCTTAATGACTGAATTATATGCAGGCAAATAATAATTAAAAATAATTTTCATTGCTCAACATTTCTAATGAACAATTAGTGGCATTTAAATTTCTATTGCTATTCCAAATGTATAGCACATTAATGTATAAAGCTTTAGGCAATGTGCATTATTTTTAATTTTTTGCGTAGCTTTAACCTTGAATTTTACACATGCCTCACGCCTTTTTACGCTAATGCTCAATTAATGGCATTTAAGGACCCTAAATTCAAAAACCATAAAACCAAAATACGAACATTTCAAAAAAGCGTCTGCTTGCCTTAGTCAGGGTACAGCCAAATGCCAAAAACGCGCTTGGTCAACAGCAATCAAACGCTCATAAATTTGTTTGGCCAAATGTCGTAAAGCTGACCAAACACCCAACCACCCACCCCCAGATTGCTACAGGTAATTACAAAACCATAACGCGCAAATGTCACCGCAAAATGTGAACGCGACTGCGTTCTGGGCCCAAAATGTTAACATCATCGTCATCATCATCATCATTATCATTATCATTCATTCAGTCTCTCATTCTCATTCTCTCCAGAGTCACAAATGGCTGTAGCGCTGAATCGTTTGTTGTACTTTTCCTCGTATTTGTATTGCATAATTTTTGCTTATTTTCTTTCATTTTTGTGACTGTTTGGCGTGTCAGGTCAAATTGTGTGAATTGCGCAAATCGCTCTTGTACACCTTTGGTTTTGTTTTTGGCGCCACGTACAACAATTCTCAGGTGGCATGCAGCTTGTTGGGGCCACAGAGGCGGCACTCCGCTTAGCTGTGGCAACTGAGGCGTGTTAAACAAGTATACATTAGGTATTAAATCGTTGTTTTTTATAGCAGTAGTGTAAGTGATTAAAGTTACAACTGTTTGTTGAAATACTGCCACTAAGTAAATCAAAAGCTCAAAGCTTGCAAATAAATTTTTACATTTTTGTACTGCTATAAATATTGTGTAGCATTTGTTGATAAAGACTCTAATTGATGCATAGAATTTTGGAAGTAATATTAATTTTATTTCTAATATTTTTTATCATCGATTATTATTATTTGTAAAAAAGTAAAACTAAATGTTTTCTGTGCATTATAAAAAATATTAAAATAATCAATATTCATTTTCAAATTAATCTCAAGTCAACGCAGAAATCATTATATGGATTTTAAAATATTAAAATAATCAATATTCATTTTCAAATTAATCTCAGGTCAACGCAGAATTAATTTTATGATACTGTTGTTATACTTAAAAAAAACTATTATTTATTTATTTTTATATTTAAATGCCCAACACTAAGTCGCCCCAATTAAATATTTCCAATTGGCTTAAACACTTCAGGCTACAATTTCTGTTACACATTTAATTTAAGTACAATGCAAAATAATTACAAAAAATATTTATGAGCTTCCAAGTGTCTTATAAATTGGTTTCCATTTTATATCTATTTAGACGCTATTTTGTGGTTTTGCTAATTTCTAAGCGCCCAGCTAAATAAGAATCTAAATGGCTTTGAGCTCTCAAATCTATTGTAGCCATTTGCAAACTTCCGTTTGCACGCAGACAATATTTTATTATTTGTAAAGCCGAAAGGATAGAGACTGAAAGGATATTTCCTTTTGTTTCTAAGGCTGTGCTGGCTGCCATTGATTCGACAATTATGCGCACAGCCGAGGACACGCAGTCCAAAAAGTAAAGTAAAGTAAAGTGCGAGAGGCTGTTTCAATTCTCTTGTGGGCAAACAAATTGCCAACAATTCAATTGCAACCCTTTCAGGGGATCAAATGCAACAATTGGTTCCAACACCCAAGAGCAGCGGCGCAAGCTTTTGTTGTTGACTCAGTTGTGCCCACCCACAGCCGCCCTTTTGGGTTGGAGTCTATTGCTATCCTAGCCAACAGGCAAGCCGTCTGCAAAGCCATTCATTGGTTTTGGTGTCTGGCATTTCAACGTTTTTAATTGACAATCAAACTGTAGGAGGATGGCATAACTCTTGTGTTGGCTTTGGCACAAAATTTGATTAATTCGCTTGATGGCTGCATTTGCTTTGCTGCCAGCTTATACTTTGACAGCCTTTGGTTTGCCATACGTTCGGTTATCCTTTGGCAGCAGCCAAGCTACCCAAGCTGGTTGCTCCCACTTGATTGTTGGCTTGTTTAGCTTTTATGACAGAATCATTTAATAAATGAAGTGTCTTGTGTGTGGCATAAACTCTGCACTTCATTTTGTCAGTGCGCCATCATTTTAACAACTAGTTTGAGTAATTGTTGTCGTTCTATTCGTCTATTAGTGCATAAGCAGTAAATGAGCAACAATTACAGTTGATTAAGAAGCAGTTAAAAGCGTTTAGTTGTGTCTAACATAAGGCCACATTAGTTTTGAATTATTTGTAAGCGTAATCGAAAGCAATTAAAAATATTTTAATAAATAATCAAACGATTAAAAACAAAAAAATAAAATTGCTAGTTAGTCATGCAGCCACTTTGTTACTTTTAGTTCTTAAGCTAAAATAAAAATATTAAAGAATTAAATTATTGATTAATAATAGTAGCAATAGTAATAATAGTAATAAGAGTAATAATAGTAATAATAGTAATAATAGTAATAATAGTAATAATCGTAATAATAGTAATAATCGTAATAATAGTAATAATAGTGATTGAATAATACCTACTTGCAATATAAGTAAAATAATTTGTTAAGTTCTATTACTATTATTATTCTATTATTAATTGCATAGGCGAGTGGCAAACAAATATTTAGTATATATTAAATTTTGTATAATAATTTCTTTACTAATTCAAATTCACCAACAAAATCACTAATGGTTCAGGCATAAACTGAAGCGATTACTTATTTTCTATTATAACATATAAAGTAAATTTCTAAATTTATATAATGTATGTTGCAATTGTGTCTGCCCCTCTTGTATTTGCCGCAATCAACAGGCATTTGGCTGTGGCGCAACTTCAGGCAAAGCTCTGGCATTAGAGCAAGCAAATGTGTGTGCACTATGCCACATCAAATTGTTGCAATTGTAGCAGCCACACAAATACGCAACGAATGGCTGCAACACACGCCCGCGCTCGCGCCTAAAACGCTGCTGTGCAACTTTGCAACACACACAGACACACACAGAGGCAAGCCAAAACTCAGTTAATAAACGTCAGTCACACACACACACACACACACACACACACACATAACTTATATATAGCAGCAACTGCAGCGTAGCAAAATCGTTATCATTATATATGTTTGAATGCGTACTAAGGTAAGAGCGAGACAACAAAACAACAACAACAACGACAAAAAATGAGCAACAAACTATATACTTTTTGCAAAGTTTATTGAACCGGAAGTGAATGGGTGGGGAGGGCTGGTGTGTTGCGCCTTATGAAATGCGGCAACAATGCAGAAGCAACGCGCATTCCCGCAGGCCGCGTTTCATGTTCGTCTGCTCCTTGTCTGCTTTAAGTTGTTGCCAATCATATTTATGCGGCAAGTCCAAGTGTATTGCGTTGTTTTTCTTTTGTAGCCCAACAAACAACAACAACAGATTCCACAAAAAAAGGCGCGTCTCTTAAAAAAATAGCGCTGCAGGCAAAATTTCTGATTTTTGCCTGCTTGCTGTAATGGAATTTTTTACTTTTTATTTTTAATACAAAAACAAAAAACAATTATATTACTTATTCATATGGCCATGTCTGGCATTGAGCGCAGCGCAGTCGTCTGTCACTTTAATGTTTCGCTTATTGTTTCTCGCAAAAGATATAGCGCTCTATCTAGCTGCGTCCCCCCTTGAGGCTATATAATTGTTGTTTAAGTGATGCAAATGAGCATGGGCTACAGCAAACAGCAGCATGACAAGCGTAGAATATAAATTAACACCGGACACGCCGAAGTTCTAATGCGCTTTATTACAATTGAATACAAAAAAAGTGAAATTCGACTTGTTGGTGTAAATGTTGTTGAATTTGTTGGTGAATTGGAATCTTATTATCACTGCTTATTGGTCAACAGCATCGCTTACCCCATTGGTTATCTGTTATAAAAAACATTGGTTAAAATTGTCTCGAAATTTCGTAAGCAGCAATCAATTCACACCAATCACCAATAAATTCACCAACAAATTCTTTTTTTTAAATCACAAGCGGCAAATCAAATGCTTAAATTTTAAAAGCAATGGTTTTTATTTTTCCATTTCTTAAGCTATAATCTATATATAATAATGAATTCACCAACGCAGAATTCACCAACAAAATCAACAATTCACACCAATCGTAGATTGTAGAGTAAAAATAAAATTAATATAAACCTGTGGTGTAATATTGAAAACAAATTAATATAAATCTGGTAATAATTCATTGAAATTCATGCGCAATTAAAATGAAAATTTATAAAATAACAATTAAATTTCAGTTGCAAATGTTAATTTGTTAATGTATTAAATGCATTAAACTTAAGCTTTTCATATATTTAAATAAACTCCTGGTAAGAGTATAAAAATTTGCCTGCGGCACTCTTCTTCACTTGCCCTTTGCCTGATTTCTTTTGAAGTGAGTAAAAATGTGTTGAGCAGAAATGTTTCGGCTGCTGCTGTTTGGTTGGGGTTGAGGCTGGGGGCGTGGCTGGGTACAACTTTTTTGCTTAATACGCACCCTTAATGGGGTCACAAATTTAAAAACGTGCAAGTGTCAGACTACGTAATTTACAGTTGCACTTGAAATGCTTAAAGTTTATTAAAATTGATTGTCAGCTAGACTGTTGTGGAGTGTTTCAATTGAGAGCCAGACAATGGCCAAAAATTAATATTGCATGCAAATGTTGATGCACAACAAATAAAAGCAAAAAGCGTTTGTTAGTCCCTCAGGATGATAAAAAAATCACGTACGCTGCATCAAAAGTTATTAACGCAATTCAATTGTTGACAATATTTGTTGGTTGCTGCTGCATTCAAATTCAGTTATAACCGCATGCAGCATATGCGCATGTATTAAATTAAATAAATTTGCATATATAAATTTACAATTGTTGCTGAAGTTGCAATTTATGTGAAGCTGTGCGCCAAGTCGCACATAAATTCTAGCATAATATTCAACATAAATTCACGACAATGTGCTCAATTGTAAAATGCTTAAAATCGTAGCCCCTTTGGGGGTCAAATACAAAAAACACATGTTCTAGTTGCAAAACCCAACAACAAAAAGTGAGCAAATTTTACGCTGCATTGGCGACAGCAAACATATGTCGTTGTCGCTTGGACTCAACCAGGCAAAGTTCCATGCCCAGCGGGGTCGTTTGCACGCAAGCAGCAGCAACGAACAGAGTCGCGGGCTTAGTATAAAAATAAAAGGGGAGAGTTGCTGCTGCTGCTGCTGTTGCTGCTGTTGCTGGGGCAGTCGTGTATGAAATATGCGTGCCTGTCTGCCTTAACACATGCAATATTGCACATATCTGTTTAACAGCCACACATGCACTTTAGCCGCCCTTCTGTCTATATATATAGCTATATATATATATTGATAAATTGCTAGCTGTCCTTTACGCCCACAAAAAACACACAAGCACACACTCCCACTTGAAAAGCCGCAACAACAGCGTCATTAGTGGCTGGGCTCTGTAATAAAAATCAATTCTTTTAAATTGTCACCCCTCCCCCCCAATGACTGCCACAGTAGCTGCATTTGATACTCTGTTTTAAGTAAGTCCTAGCACAGCTAAGAAGCCTAAAGATAACTATTATTATAAATATCTGAATTTTAAATTCTTAAATTAAATTTACATATGCATAATAGCTAATACTGAATGCTTAGCTTATATTAAATATATTATATTTAGAAATCTATTCTATTAAAATTCGGAATTTAGAATTCTACTATAAGATTCTGAATTTTAAATTCAGCTTACATGCATAAAAGTTAAGACTGAATACTTAGTTTTATATTTAGCAAACTATTCTATTAAAATTCTGAATTTAAAGTTCGTTTTATATTAGAAATGCATAAAAGTTACTTAAGCATTTCTTAAATTCATTTTACATTGTAACTTATAAGCTGCATTTAAGGAAATAGTTCGAGTTTTTAGTGCTAAATTTGTTAAATCAAATATACAGCTATTTTTACTATAATTAACTAGATTAACTTTGAATTGTCTTGCGCTGCGATTTGAAATTCTGTAACATCCAAGTATGAAACATAATTTTTTGAATATTGGCCTAGAAAGTTTAGTTAAAAAGAAAGTGGCTGCAGTTAATCAGGAACTTAGGTAATCGTATAAAAATGAGAAACATTGTTCAATATAATAGAATATAATTATATTTCTAACTGCCTGATGATGAACTTGGCAACAACTCAATAGTTTTGTGAGCAGCGAACTAATTTAAATATATATAGCACTGATACGTTTAATATTTTAGTAGAGTATTTAACTGTAGTTATGCAACAGTAACTACGCTTGCTACTTGTGTTGCAAAAAAAAAGAGTAAAGAGCCATATGGCTGAAGTTGTTCGCTTGAGGTTGCATTGGTTCACTTTGGTTCACTTAGTAGTCCCAGAGCTCCCATTGCATGCCCATGATAATTATATATACACCATATATACTTATATGCATATAAGCAAACTATTGAGGGCGTTTACACATGTGGGCTCAAGTACAAGAATTATTGTTGTTGTTGCAGTTTTTTGGAAGCCAGTGTATGCCCCTCATGGGAAGCAATTTGTTGTGGCTATTTTAATGCAGCATAAAAATGTCATTTGTTGTTGCTAATAGCTTTATATAAAATGTGTGTGTGTGTGTGTAATTTTATAAAATATTGCCACAGCTTTAAATGTTTATACAGTAGTGTTTAGTTACGTTTGCCATAAATTGTCTAATTGTGCCATAAAAAAAAGCGACTTTGACATGTGTGTGTGTGGGCGGGCTATAAAAAATGCGTATAAAATCAAACTGCCAGTGGCTGGCAACACCTTTATGTGCATTTTTATAGCGCGGCTTGGCAGACAACGTCTAGACTGAAGCTGGACCTGGGCTGCTAACAATATTGTCAGCCAGGAGCACTGAATATGCGACTTAAGCTGCATTGACATTTAACGAGCTTGCAGGCGCTTTATGTAAATTAAAAACAAGCAAAAACTATTACAAGTTAAAGTTGAGGTGCCGAACTGTTGCCAAATAAATAAAATTAAGGCAACAGCAACAAATGCTCAAGTTCAAGAGTTCAAAAGCGGTGCTTGGGGGGTTTCCACCCTTCGTAACAAACAAACGCTTTACGTGTGGCAAATGCATTAATAATGATGTGTGTGCCACAACACACGTTACGTATACGCATTGCACGTAATGCCTCACGTCACGTAAGTCTGTGAGGGGCTCCCTTATCAGCTTAAGCTGCATTGATAAATAAATTATGCATTTTTTCGCATTTATTTCATAGTCGTATCTTTCGTAGCAGTAAAATTAAAGCGCATAAAGCTTTGCTTACCTTTAACATTTTGCGTGTCTAGACTTACAACCCCCAAGCCAAGCTCGCACTACGCAACTAGTTTAGCTTCTATTTACAGGTGTGCGCAGCTCCCACATAGTTTGCTTTAATATTGCTTTTGGGGCTTCCTCGCTAGCAACCAGCAGCAACCAGCAGCAACCACCCCAATTGCCCCTAACACGCAACGAAATACGCAATAAATTCAATTAATTGTCTAAAGCTTCTTATTGCAGCAAAATTTGCTACTCGTCGTTGCCGCAGGGTCAGCTCGACTGTCAGTCAGTCAGTCGAGGTGTTTACTTGTGGTTGAGACACTTCACATTGTGCTTACAATTTCATTTTATACTTAGGCTGCCAAGCGTTGTAATTTAATAAAAGCAGCAGAAAAAGGCAGCTGCAAATAACATTTAAAGTTTAGCACTAAGCAGTTGGGTTGGAGCTAGAGCAGAATTCTATAGAAGCTTGAGAGACAGAGAGGGAGAGACAGAATTTCAGACTTATAAAATTACTTCAAGCAGCGTCTTTAATTTTAACAAAATGAGCGAATATAAAATTTAAGCTTATGTTATATTAAACTCAAGTAAAAACAATTAATTTTATGGGCTAATTAGCCCATTAGGAACGCTAATAAGTTGTGCAAAATAATGTACAGCCTAACTTATATGTCAGTCATTATCTATATAATTAAGAGCTTATTTATTGAAATAAATTAACTTTTTTAGAATTCAAGTCGAACTAAAAGGCCACTGCCTAAGTTTTTGTTTTGAAGTTAAATATAAAAAATTAAAAATTAAATTTTTATTTTTTGCGTATGATTGGATTAAAATACATAAGCATTTATAATAAATAAGCTATATTATCAGCATTTTATACAGATGAGTGTATATTTATTTTAAAATTTATATGTAATTTATTCTCTCTATTTTGTCTTTTTTTATGAGAAATTAATTTAGTTAAAGTATGATGGACATATAGTTTAGTTTAGTTATTGCTTGCTTTGCTTTTCTATCAATTGAACAATTTTTTATGAAAAGTCATTTTGCAAAAATTTGCATATTTATTTGCCTTTAGTTTGGGTTATTCATTTGCAATCATATGCAGCTATACATCAGCTTTGTGGTGTATTCATATAACATTCTGACTGCAGCCAGCTGCCAACATTTCAGGTGTGTGTGTGTGTGTTGGTGTTGCAAGCTGCCTGCTGTGTGTGCAACGTTGATGGGAAGACCGTAAATTTCCCCAGTGACATAAACTGACATTTTTTTTTTTTATTTTTGCTTCCTCTAGTCGTAAACACACACATCTACACACACACACACACACACTCACGCGTTGGGGGCAAGTGTTGTGCGCGTTAAAATATTTATTATTATTTTTTCTTTTTGCGTTTTACCTTTGGCACATGCGAGAATGACTTTAAACAATTTCCACAACAATTTTGCAGCGTCGGCTGCGTCGTTTTTACGGCCTAACTTATATGGGAGAAATAGGCACTAAAAATCTAAGGGAAATGCAACGAGCGAACGCGTTGGCATAAAAAAAATAAAATTCATTCTGACGCAGTGGCCTAGCAAATTGAATAAAAGCGACCGCAAAATGGCAGCGCCTTAAAGCAGGCAACAGTTTTGTTGCTGCACAATTTAAAGCCAAACATTTTGCTCCATCGAAGTGACCTCTGACCCATGTGTAACCCTTATGCTAACTCCCTTTATGCGCATTAAAAGAGATATAACAAGAAACGTTTGAATTTCAAGTGTCTGACTGCAAATGTTGCTTTTGACAGTCATAAAACGTTTTAAGGATATTAAAAAAAAAGGGCAACAACATGTGGAAATCTTCCCCCGTAATCGTAACGTAATCGTAATCGACTAAAGGGGCAACATTTTGATGAATTGACGCAATTTGAGCTACAATAAGTTACCAAAAACAATTTCTACACAAAATCAACAAGAACAACAAAAGTTTTAACCATTTTAAACAGTTGCAAAGTGTTTTGCTAAATGTTGAGTTGCTTTTAAGCAGAACATTTTGCTGCTTTTTTTCTACTTTATATAAATTGCTCTTGTTGCGTTGCGCGTTATGTGGCAAAAATATAAAATCGCTGAGTGGGCGTGGCCTGCATTCAAAGCTGTCATTGTCTAAATTGATAAATGCGCTTGTGTGTGAAGGCGAAATCGTTTTTTTTTCTTCAGTTCTTCAACCCTTGGCGCTGAGCCAGCAGCTGTAGCAAGATTGCTGACAAATAAGCGCATAAATTGAAAAGTGGCCATGCCTGCTTGACCCACATACAAAAAACTATTTACTCGTGACCCCAAAATGATGCAAAAATAAAAGCCCAACAAAATCCCACAAATCCTGCAACTTTAAAAGCACAAAATTGCTTTTGCGCCGCTCAAAGCAAAATATTAATAATCTTTACTATAAAGCTAAGTCCTCATACGAACAGTGCAGCAATCGATTCATGTAAGGCATCAAGCCTAAGCTGACAACTTGGCTAAAACGTGTCTGAATGGGGGCGAGACAAAAAAGCAAAAAAAAAAGTGGAAGCGTTTCAAATTTCTGCGACAGCAAACAAAATAAAGTAAAATTTAAAAAAAAGAAGTAAGGCATACATAGCAATAAATATTTGCTTTTGTTGGTTGTTGGGGCTGAGTGTGTGCGGTTTCAGGGCTGGAACAGTAAATGAAACTATTTGTTTGCTTTGCTTGAAGTGCAACTCCCAAGCAGCTAAAGCAAACAACTGAAAACATTCAAGTCATTTAACTAGCTGCATCAGTCTAAGCTTTTATACTCTGAGAAACGAACGTAGTTAGAGAATGAAAGTTTGAGCAACTTATATATCTCTTGTCTTATTTTCATAACTTCCTCCATAATTCAAATATTTCTAAACACATCCCAATCACTTGATGTCTAATTGAAGCTTCAGTGACAGCCCCAGCTCAAACCGATCTTGCTATACAAATAGTTTACTTAAATTAAAATACATTACATCATTTTATTGATTTATTTCTGGTGTAGCCTTGAACAAAATCAAGGAAGTAAATCATTGTATCTTTATACCTATAGAGAATATTATTCTAATATTTATCCAGATTATAAGAGATAGGATTTTGAACATAATAATATAAAAATCGCAATTTCAATAAAAAGCGACATACGATACTTTCGCGGAAATGCGTCGATATGTAAATTCGTTACTATGCAAAGAGCAAAACTAAATTGATTACCAAAAACTAATTTGAGTACAACAAGTACTTGAGCTTACCCTTCTCATCTTATACGTAACTCCATAATAAATTTTACTCTAAGCCCATTGCATTTGATGCCTTCTTAATTTCTTGAAAAATGCCCAGCCCTCGTCTTAGTGACAATCGACAGCATCTTAGCGTTGTGTGGAATGCCTTGCCGAACTCTTCGAGTTCATCATTTGCAACGACAACTCAAGTAGTTTACTTTGCCAGACATTCCTTGGCTGCCTGGCCTTTGACTTCGAGTCGCACAACGCCCCACACATTGGCAAAAGGATTGACAGCAATGTTGAATATCGACATGACATTATGCCTGCCAGCCTGTTATATATACACTCAATATCACCAGAAGGCAAGAGGACGCGCGTCTGGCAGTGTGAAAAGAAAGGAGCGTGTGCTATTGTTGAGGCTTTAAGTGCTACGCTGTCTAATGAAGCGCGCGCGAGTCCTGGGCGCAGCAGTTTACAAGAAAATAAAAATCAATAGCAACGATACGACGACGACGAGGGACGAGGACGACGCGGCCACACCCAATATTGGATTACTCTATTACCAGAAACGACATACAACTAATATGTGCAGCTTGGCGCTGTTGCAAGTTTGTTGCTTGTGCAACTTCCGTTCGGCTACTGTCAAGACATTTTATACTTTTTGATCCTTTTTTTTTTTCAACCGCAGCTGGTGTTGTCTTGCGCTTTGGCAATAACCGCACACTAACGTCGCTGCTTGTGCTTGTGGTCGCGTCGCCCTCCAACCCCTCCAACCCCTCCAACCCCTCCCAACTGCCATTTAGCCTGGCTAACAAACGTGACGTGGCTGCAGTCCAAAAAAGCGAGCAGTGCAAACGGTTTTCAGTTACAGTCGGGGCGACTTGACTCGCATGCACTTGACTTGGGCTTGGGCTACCTAGTTGGGCTGCTCAGTGTTGCGTTGCTAAGGCCAATGCTGCCCCATTGCACGCCCAAGCTACAAAATGACAAATTGTTAAAGTTTTCGTCTGCGCAAAATAAATGTGGAGCTTCAAGCTCTTAAGTGTGCTAAGCGTTTAATCATTGCAAATCAATAAATTGCTGCAGGTTCATTGACGTCACTTGCAGCAGCAGACAATGCCGATCGTAATCTACAAATACATGTAAAGCTTTCAGTACGTGCCTGTTACGCTGCTCGAAGGACATTGCCAATGTCTGGGGCTGCAAAAATTCGATTCGATTTGCTTCCAGCCAGTGCCTTGCATTGAAGGACACACACACACACTCAGACACACACACACATAAGCCTAAGCTGTTTGAGCGTTTGGCAACAATTTCCAGACGGCAGAAAATGCAATTTTCATTACGCAAAATTTACAGCAGCAGCAGCAGCTTGTGTGCTTGTCAAAACTTGTCCGGCCATCTAAACTAAAGTACATTTCCTCTAGAGAGCAACGAACAAACATCAAGAATTTAAGCAAAGCTGCTGCTGTTGCCGTTGGTGCAAAAGTCCATTAGGACGCCAAAGGAAAAACAACCAGCAGTCAAGTGAAAATGAAGGAAATGACAATAGCATTATTTTTATATACAAAATAGTTGTATGCCCTAGAAATATATTACTAAGAATTATATTTCTTCAAGGCTAATTTGATTCAAGTGCTTCTATACAGAAAAATTATTTTGTTGCTGCCTTTTTTTAATTAAAAAATATAAAAGCCACTTAGCAAACAAAATTTGATTTAAGCTAGCCTGACTTTAATTATATAAATATTTCTTTACACTATTTTCTATTTGCGCAATTATAATTTTATTTAAAAAATATGCTATACTTCCAAATTGTTTTTCTATAATTCACAAATTTAATTCAAAGCAGCGTTTGTTAAAAAATATACAACATGAACTTAAATTCATTTGAATTTCGCATAAAAAACAAGCCAATTTAATATACAAGATTTCAAAATATGTTAGTCTATAATTTCAAAATATTCTCTGCTTTGTAGCCACACAACTTTGCAAACTTTTTACAAACTTACAAGAGTATTAAAAGCTTCACAACTTTAAATCGATAGAAAATGAAATGGCGCAACCAAAGAGAGCGTAAGAGTCGAAAAAGAAAAAAAAAATTAAATGGCAAAAATTCAATTTTGAAATAAACAAAAGGCGACGACAACAAGCAGCAAGGAAAATGAGCAGGGCAAAAAAAAAAAAAAAACACGCACGAGTTTCCGAGCCAAGAACACGCAAGGCAAAGAGCAAATAAACGTTGCAGGCAAGCAGAGTAGGTGAGAATAGCTCGTATTGGCTGGAACAACTGTAAACTCAATAACAACAACAACGATAACAACAATAGCAGCAGCTAAAACCAACAACTTAAATTGGTTTGTGGATAGCGTCGTCGGTTCGCTGCCGTCGAAATGTGCACAAGACATGCAATCGAACTTCAACTTCAGCTCAGCTGTTAATTTTGCATGGCTTGGCAGCCCAAAATACCAAAAAAAATAAAAAAAATAAAATAAAAGTAAAAATGGCGAGCAAACAACAAGTTTGGGTGGTTAATCCTTGGTGCGCTGCATTTTGAGGGGACTTTGGTCTTTTATTTTTGCAAAACAAGCGACGACGACGACGCCGCCGCCGATGGCGTCAGTTGCGTTACGAGTTATTTTTTTTTAGTGACACCCTTCTCTGCTCTCAGTTCAGAGTCGCTCTTTGGCTTTGTTTTTCCAGCTGCGTGGGGTTTCTCTCTAGCCGGTTGAAGCTCTGGCTGTGACTCATGGCCTCAAGTGATGACGAAATCAGCCGGCAGTCGAAGCAACTAACACAAGTGCATGTGTACTCATATAAATAAATAAAAGTTACGAGGGTAGCAGCTAAAGTTAGCAAAGTTAAGAAGAAAACGAAAAAAGCAAGAAATATGCAATAAATATTTATGGCAAGTGTGTTTATTATCTTTTTAATATTAATATACATTTAAACACAGACCAAGTTAGATGAATATTATTTATTTGCAATATTTAGTATATGAATGTATTAAACTTTAACATATTTGCCATATAAATCATTAAAGAGCTTAGCCTGAATTTTCTCAAACCAAAGTAGAAAAGGGGTTAAACTAGTTATTTATTAATATTGTTCTTAAAATGTAATTCTTGCCTATAAAATAACAATTTGATATGCTAAGAGCAGCTCGTTTACGATTTAGTGTTGGTCTTAGGGGTTTTAAATTTATGTGCACATTTTCAGAACGGTTCAAGCCACTCTCGCTGTTATATAAGCACACATTATGCAAGTTACAATATACATAGTTTTATTTTTAACTAGCGTTTGCCGGTTAGTAGTCATCACGTGCTGCCAATCAGCGCAGAGAAAAAATACACTGCATAAAAAGCAGAGAGAAAGTGTAAAAACCACAAACATTGCATTTCATACGCCATGTAGTACCAAAGATAATATTATGATTTTCATTTAAGCTAAGCTGTTAATTTGCTGGCCAGGCTGTGTATTAAGAGAGAGACAGAGAGAGAGAGAGAGAGAGTAAGAGCTTGTTATGCATAATTATGCATCGAGAAAGACGCAGTCGGGGCGTTTTAGCCACTTGCCTCACAGATATGAGAACATGATTTGCGGTTTGTTTGCCTCTGGCTAGTTGGCTTCACCAACAAGATACGTTTAGTCATTCTCGTTATCATGCTAGTGCGCTTGGCCGCTTAATTAAATTGCACTACACGGCAAGCGTTGGCAATTAACAATACAAAAGAAAAGCATTTCAATTAAGCACTTAGCCAGCGACTCGACGCTTAAGCGTCAAGTTGGAGCTACGCTGTAATTAAATGATTTAATCGCTCTAGTATTAGTGCGCAGAGTTCGATGGCACAAATGCGTTGCCAATAATTAAACGTTGCATTCGCCTAAGTAGCTTAAAAGGCAGAACTTGTGCAGCAGATTGCTTAGAAAATTATTAGAAAAAATATTTAAAAATCTGTAATAATTTGCATTAAAATTGCTTATTGTTTTCTAATTAAATATTCAAGCATATGCTAAGGCATTATGTTAGTAAAAAATATAATAAACAAATGATTCAGTATGGAATTTCTTCTATTTAAATACAAAATTATAATACAATAGAAAAAATATTGTGTAAATATTGAATTTATTATATAAATGTGTGTTGAGTAATTAAATAAATTTTTTAACAATATATTTTAGCAAATATTTTATGCTAGTTTTACTTAGCCCTTGCATAGTTTTATAATTTTTTAAATTTCAGTTAATTTAACATTTTTATTATTAAAAATAGTTTGTATATTTTAACTTGCTTTATTTTTAAAAATTATATTTAAAAGTAATAATCTATAGCTTTCTTATTAAATTACATTTATTTTAAATTTTGCATAATTATTTTAAAAATATTTTGTATATTTTAATTTGCATTATTTTTAAAAAATTATATTTATTCATTATATTGAAATATTTACTCTATTTTAATTGTCTATTCCTCTTTTACTTGCAGGTAAGCCAATAAATAACGAATACATCCTTCCCACCTCACTCATATTTTAAGCGTAGGTACCAACTATATTTATAAGTTTTTGAGTTATGCAAATCTGAGCAATAACTGCTTACTCCCTTGCTAAAAGCATCCATTAAAATACTTCTGTCCACTTAGCACACAATTGTGTGTGATAAACCGTTTAGCACACAAATGTTCACACCTTGATGCCATTATAACATACATAATATATATATATATATATATATATACATAGGATGTGTGCATAGATGAGCATTATGTGAGCCAGCCACGCCCCCTCTCTTGCATTTATGGCATGACACATACACATCAATGTTAAACCGGATGGTGGCACTCACGTTGTTTGCCGGCAAATGATTTCAAAAGCAATTCAAATGCAAAGCGAACTTCCCCACAGCCTGCCCCCCCTACAAACAATCAACAACTAATATTGTTGAACTATTGTGCTTGAATGCCTTCGACAAGCTGCTGTCTGATACTCCGCTCCGCCCCCCAAGACCGACATGGAAATCGCCTCTGACAACGACAGCGGACATTGTCGTTTCATGTAGGCGAGTGTAAGAGAGCCCCCAATATGGCCTGCAGATCCTGCTCAGCCTCAGGCCTGTAACTGCTCCAACTACTCGGCTTTGCTGTTTGTGACTTGGACTCCACCACTTGTGATTCATCGGCGCCCAGTGCGGCCAACTGCCAACATTCATGTGGTTAGTTTTCACTGGCGCCGTTCTGCTATTTAAATTGCCGCTCTATATCCCAGTCGACTGCGACTTTTGTGTTCCGGGGGAGTCGCGTGTCGCCAGCTTCACACTACAGCGCCAAGTCAAGGATATTTCGCTCTCTCGGCTTTTGGCTTTTTGAGTCATCGCCGTTTTATTTATTGTTCTGTCGCTGTTCGCTCAGCCCGGCCCGGCTCTGTTGCCGTCTAATTTAATTGCAGTTAATATTTTTCGATATTCGAAAATGCAATCTTTTGTTTTTCTGCTTCGAACTCAGCAGCAGCACAGCAGCACAGCAGCAAGCTTCGAACTCAGCAGCAGCAGCAGAGCGGCGAGCGTAGGCTCCAATGAGAGGGTGGTCAGCTGGTTAAAACTTTTGTGCGCTCTCTTAAGCGTACGAACAGCATTGCCAGCTTTAAATTTTTTTGTTAAACTCGAAATATGTGGGCTATATTCGAAATGCAGTTTTTGGGCTGAACTTAATAGATTAACTAACTTATATAAGAAATAAGGTTTTATAGAAAAAATTTATGTTAATGTTAAAATGATTTTTTTAAATGTGCGTTACTATTTTAAGTAATTTATTTATTTGCTATTTTATAAATTTATATACAACATATTTTTTATAATATTTTTTTATACAATTCGACATAAATTTATATAAACTCTGTTCACCTTTGGCTTGCTCTGTATTTCGTATTACGAAATCTGCCGGCTTTATAATATTGCAGTCCCATGCTCTGCAGTTTGTGGAGTCTCAAACCCTTTGCTATCCAAAAGAATTAAAGAAAATTTCTGCATGCGCATGCGTAGTTTGAATTTCGAAATTGCGTAAAGGCTACGCAACAAATTCGAAATAGTTAAACAATAAAAATATTTTAAGTGCAAAATAATTACATTTTATGCAGCAGTTAGTTAATGCAATGGATTTTACTTTATATATAAAGTTCTACTGTAGTTAAAGCTTTTGCTCAACCCTCGTTTTGTAATCGAAAACAATCGCTGATGAACCTCCCCCGCTTTGGCTTTGGCCTGAGACTTGCGCACGCTCTCACTCTCTCACTTTTACGCTCTCGTGCTCTGTCTCTCTCTCATTCTCTTGGGTACTTGACTTGGGGGTGCTGTGAATAACGCTGCTCTTGCTTAGGCAGCTCCCCAAAGTGGTTTGTCCTTTTGCCTATATGCATTGTCCTTGCCCAAGCGCTAAGCGCGGCGTCGCTGCCGGCGTCGCAGTCACAGTCACACACAGTCGCAGTCTCAGTCGTTTGCCTGCTGTTGAAAAATTAACATCGACATAATTTAGTTTGTCTTCGTCGTTCGTTGCGCTCGTTACGTTTTTATCGTCGTCGCAGTTTGTTGTTCCAACCAACGTGTGTGTGTTTTGCCCGTCGCCTTTTTGCAATAACAAACAAACCATAACAAACAAACACAGAGCTCGAGCCAAAGCCGCTTGCTTCAATGTTGTAAACAATTAGTAAAACGTAGCATACTTTTAAGCGGCGAACGCCAAGCAATCAACTAGACAATTTTATCAAAATCTAAATCAAAAGTTAATTAAATTGTGTTTCAAAACAGCGACTTGCACATATCCCAAGCATATAAACTAACTACACTTAAGTAATTAATACTGTGAACTTAAGCTTACGCCATGCTGATTGGATTAGTACGCGATTCGGTGATGCAGTGCTTCTGCCACACCTGCCGAGCACCTGGCATTCTGCCCTCTGGTAAGCTTACTAACACACACACACACACTTGTTAAAGCAATGACAACAACTGGTAATAATTTGATACTGAAGGCAACTGAAATTGCGAGTTTTTAGAGGCCAAAGTTATGCACCAAAAGTTGCTCTTGACCGCCTTTGTGCTTAGCACTGACCTAACCCGCATTGTTCGGTTTCCGCTTGCGCCAATTAGGTTCAATTTGTTGCACTGAACTTTTTGAGTGTTGCTACAAAGTTAACAGAATTTCAATTGAATAGAGTCGCAAGTGCAAAAATAACCGCAAGTTATGCCACACACACGCGCTCAGCTCAGTATTCCCCCAACGCTTTAATGTGCAAACAATTGTCAATTGCTTAACATTAATATGCGATTTATGTGAAAACCAAATGCGCTGGAATCATAAATTAAGGCTTGATTGCAGAATATAATTCAATTGCTTTGTGGTAAGCGCTTTGGGTGTAAATTGAATTCGAATTACATTATTAGGAAATTCAGATGAATTTTCAAGCATTGAATCGTTTTTATTCGAAAGCTTATACAATGTTTTTATAGCTTTTAATTATGTAATGAACAGTTTTGTATACAATACATAATGAATTTTTTAGCTTATCGAGCTCTGCTCCAACATCAATCGATTGCTCAAAGTGTAAAATTAGTTAATTGCTGTAGCTTGTGACGTAGCCAGCTGCCAATTAAATAGTTGAGGGCTGTCTAGCTGCTTGATCTTGCCCAAGCGTTTAGCTGCTATTAACTTACAATGCTCGAATCGAATCAAATCAAATTACAAAGCATAGTCTGTATGCCATCAATCAAAATCTCGGCGTAGTGTTGCCGGCACCGGCAGTCAAGGCCACAGTTTGAGGACCATTAAATCATCAACAGGCCCCCCAAGACAATTATGTAACGCACACACACACACACGCTAAGACACATGCTGGGGCTGCGAAATGAAGCAACTTCGAGTTGTGGGGAAAATCAATGTTTGGAGAATGGAAAACTATAAAAACGGCACGAGCAAGAGACAAACAAATATGACGTTGATTTTAGCTACAGTCGAAAACTAAACGCCACGAAGTAGGCAATAACAATTTAGTGTATGACTGTTTGTTGTTGTTGCTGTTGCTGTTGCTGCTTGCTCTGGCACTTTTTATGGCCAACGGCCTGACATTGCCTGGCGCCAGTCAGGCGGCAACGATGAGTCATCCACATGCGAACGCAAAAAGGCATGGAATTTCATTTAACCCAGGCCCAGAGCCACACACACACACACACAATAAGCCTTAAAGAAAGCCAAGCCGACAACAATTTCATTGTAATGCATAAGAATGTCTCTATTAAGCGGCCGCTCTCGCTCTCTCGGTCTCATTCTCTCTTTACTTTGTGTGTGCAGCTTTGCGTTTATTTTATTTTATTTGTATTTATTTATTGTATTGGGCTATTAAAACGCAATAATCGGCACAACCAAGCGCATAATACAAACATATGCACACATACATGCATACCTCACTATGATTGCGCAATATGCACACGGGCCAGCGAGCACACACACACACACACTCAAACAATGACGCGGTTGACAGCGGCAGGCGTTTATTGATTTATTGACAAAGACAGACACACACACACACACACACACACACACATACGTACCTTACAATAAGTAAGCTAAAACGCAAGAACAACAAAATTGCATGCGCTATTTCAACTCAAGAGTTTTATACTGTTGCTCCCCTCTCTAGCACCGCCACGCGTTTGTAATTCTTCAATTGATGAAGGTAATTTTTCTTGCTTTTTTCACGCTGGTATGTTTGCAATTCCCCAGCGCCTTGCCTTTGAGCTATAAATCTTGTCTTTTAACTGTTGCTAATTAGGTTTAGCAGGTGGGTAACATAAAAAGTAGATGACTCAATTAGCAATGGAGACATGTGCCGCAGCGAAGCTATTCCTATTTTTTTTTAGGACTGCAGCATTCCTTTACTTGGTGTAGAACGTGTCAAAGCTAAGTGATAAAGCTTGGAATTAAATGATTCAACTATAGCTAAAGCACATGACTCAATAGAAAGCGATGATTTGGCTTAAAGTCTCTTTATACACTCTAAGCCAAATCATCGCTTTTTATTGAGTAATGTACTTGTATCATTTAATACTAAGCTTTATGCACTCTAGATGAATTTCAATTCCAAGAAAATTCTGTGCTGCATTTCAATTGCTTGCGGGTGTAAAAGATTGCAGATTGCAGTTCATGCTTTGGATGAACAGTGCTAATCAGAAGTTACACAGAAGTCATAAGCGAATTCCGCCGGTCCACAGAACTTCGAGATATTTTCATTTCGCGCTAAATTATTCCACGAATTGAATTGAAATTGAGAAGAAACTAAAATGGAAGAGATTTTCGTAGAGAATATTAACAAATATTTGTTTGTTCTGAAATTTGAAGCTTTCATTTTGCGCTGTGAACTTTAAAATTTAAGCCAAATAGAAGGCGGGGCAGCCCAACAGCTCAATTAACATTTGACACATGTCAAATGTGTCTAATTTATGGCACAAACAACGTCATGAGCAAACATCTTCTGTGCTCAACTGATGTGAGTTCGGCGTGCCTTTGGCCAAGGTTACGTTTTGGCAAATATACGTACATGCTGATTTTTAATTTGGCGCCTCTAATTGTGAGTGTCGTTGGGGAGCTCATGCCCAACATATTGCTGCTGCTCGGTTTTCCTTTACCCTTAACAATCTCTCACTCGCTTTTGCGCCTCTTACTCTCGCTTTGTGCCCCTTGGGGCGCTTTGCTTTTTGGGCTAGGCAAATTACATTTCCTTCGTTGCGAAATTGCAATTCCAAATGCTGCTGCAATTGGGGAAATTGTGTGCTGCACTGGGCAAAGCTACGAATGTTGAAAATCTATGCTGTTAAATTTGAGCAGCTTCAATTTTACATTAGTTTGAAACGTAATTAATTAAATTACGCAATAGAATAGCACTTAAAACATTATAATGCGTAGCACATAGTTTGTCAGCATTTGCCTGCGCTACAGGCATAAATCAATTAAGATGAATTGCAAACTACATATATATGAACTCAAACCTGACATTAGTGTGCATTTAATATGATGTATCTGTTGGATACGTGCCTGCATGCTACAAATGTGCTTGACAGCTTGCGGCTGCCGCATCGTAGCGCCAGAGCATGCCTTTTGGTTTTGATGGATAAGCTAGAACCGCCCGGACCACCCATTGAGCTTAACATGTGTCGACAAATGGCTTTGATGAGTTAGAAATGCTTCAGCTACAATTATATATGCGTGTGGTTCATTACACACAGCATGTCCTTTGGCCAACCAGCAGCTGCTGTGGCATGAATATGTGCGGTGCATGCAAAAAAAATTAGGAAAACATATACAAATATAAATTAGGAAAGATACGTTGAGTTACAATTTGGGCAGCTAAAGACAAATAGGATAACGGATAAGTGGGAAGTTAGTTCGATTTTGAAATAAAGATGAATTCTAGTTCGGAAGAAAACTAACCACCGAATTCCTATTAATCCATTAAAGTGATGAACGTCTGGTAAGACAAATTTTATGGAAATCGCTCTTCTCTTATTCATCGAATATCAGTGGTAAGCTGTCGATGATACTCTAATCCATGCTTATATTATAAGTAAGTAAGATTAAATAAAGCGATGAAAAGACAGCGAATTGTAAAGCATAGAATATAAAATTTTGTTTTCTTCTATTTACTCCTTTTGGAACAGACGTCCGTTCAGACTCGCACACAGTAATTACAGTAGAAATTCTGCATTTATAAACAGACAGACATGAGATATATCGATTGTTCTGCTCAATTACATTTGAGTATTACATGAGTATTATTTATTAGCGTATATACGCTTTTTATAATATGTAGAAACCATCCATCAACATATCGTATAGCTTATAGCGTGACTGCAATGCTTGTTGTAGCGAAAAAAAATAGAAAGAAAGAATGTTAAATATAATTTGCCAGCCATTAGAGCTTGTCGTTGTCCTTGGCATATTTTGCCTCATTAAAAGTCGCATGTCGAGCTAAGTAAAACGGATATCCTATACGTCTAGGCTGCCTATCTCTGGCTCAAGCTCATTAAAACTGATTTTACAGCAAATATATATCAATAGGTAGATTTGTACAGCAGTCAATGCCCATAGATTTTCATTAGCGTAAGCCCAAGAGCTGCCACAATAAATAAAACTGTCAGTTTGGCGTAAGCTACAGTTTCAAACAACAACCAACAGCAGCAACAAAAATGTGTTTCCATTATCCTTTGTTGCGGCTTTTGATGTGCTGTCAAGTTTGACAAACTTCTGCGTATGGATGAACTGCAGTCCAAACATTTTACGCACTCGACGTTTTTCAGCACCTTGCCACACACTATAGAGAGGCTCGACCATTTGTTGGCTTTACTTTTTTTTCGCCTGCCTGCCTGTCAAAGTCATAAATAATGTCTGAGCGCTTGACAAACGAGCAAGAGAGAGAGAGAGAGAGAAAATGTGGGCGTGTGTGCTTTTCCCTAACGTGTAATTTTCTCGTTTTAAAACTCACACATGCCAGACTTTGGAAAAAAGAGTCTGTGTCAAAATTAAAAAAAATATGTGCTCAGTTTTAAAAGCTCGAAAGTGTTCTTTTAACATAAACCATAGCCATGCTTTTATTAAATTGTTGGCTTTAGCTTTTAGTCAACATTTTTTTGTACGCTTGATTATTTTGGCCACACATTTTCTGGCGTCGCAAACACATTCAACTTGGCTATAACTCAGCTCAAGCTAATCAAATTTTCTCAGTTCAGCTTTTTTTCTTGGCGCGCCTGCAACTTTTTCTCACAGCTGCTGCACGCCCAACTATTTGCTTGAAGTCTGTCACGTATCGCAGACATTTTTCCATATTATACAGTAGGCTCCTTTCTTCTTTTTTAACACTGCTCACGTAACAGACGCATTCATAACATTACTTAATTTTCATATTTATTTTTTTTTTCTTGTGTCAGCAAATTAATGAAGTTGCATATTTCGGCAACTTACAGCTTACATTCCATGCAGTTAGTTGAACATAAATTTTAATACACTTTTCAATTGCATTAAGAGATTTTAGGCTAAGCTGTTAACTCGCAATTTATATAGCAAACAAGCTTAAAGTATAATTCTTCACTCATTCGAAACTCAAAGCTAACTCTGCCCTTACTCAAGCGTAGTAGCTAACTCTGAATCAATATTAGTGTCAAACTATTTGATTTCAACATGAGTTTTACTAAAATACGCAAGTGGCATTCAGTTCATGCATTATTTAAAAGCAAATGTGTTTTGCCAGTCTAAGTAACAAGTCAGCAAACTTAGAGATATACCCTATAAAAAGTGAATGAATAGCACAAGCGCTTCATAGCATTTTATTTATAAAGCTCAAACTGCAAGTAAATCAAACCCAACTTACGCTCTAAGCTTCAACTACAGGGTATACCAAGTGTAAATGCAATTTGCGCCTGCAGTTCAAAGCCAAAGCATGAAATGGCAAAAGCAACAAAAAATAAACCGCTTGCATGTATAAGAATGTTTTCTAAGGCGAAAATTGCTAGTGGTTGCCTTCAAGTAACGCAGAGCAACAGAGACAGAGAGCCAGAATTTGAAGCAAATTGCATTTAGCACACACAGACAAGAAATAGAAACACGTAGCCGCCATGATGGTCATGTGACTGGGATTGCTGTTTCAGCTTGGATGCGCGTCCCTGACATTGACTGCTAGCAAATACAGTTATTTAAAAAAATTGCTTATATTCAAGTATTGCATTTAGCAAAAAAAATTAAATTATGCAGCTTTATAGACTTGTGCTTTTTGCATAAAATCTTTTATGCTGTTTTTATTTTTATTTTACATTGTTTAATTTCACTTTAAAATATGCAACATATTTTTGACATAAAAAAGAAACAACAGGCTACTTTAAATATGCATAAAACTGTATAAAAAATGCTTTGGAGTGGGACAAGAGCGCGCGTCAAGGAAAACTTCAGCTCGTCAGCTGTGGCTCTTTGTTGTTGCCTCTGCCCTATGGCACCTGTCGCTGCTTTCAAGCTTCAAGCCAATGTCAAAAATATCCTTTGTGTGTGTGCGTTTTGTTTATTTTTGTCACACTCAAGCGCTCGAGCGCTCTTCAAGTGTATTGACAATAACATTGAATTTTTATTGAAACACGTTTAGTATTTGGTAACAGCGAAACGACAAATGGAACAGGCAAATATTTTATGCAAATATTTGGCAGCAACAGCATAAAAGTTTATGGCAAGCAAGGAGTTGAAGATAGAAGTGAGTTGAACGCTAATTAAAGCCACAAAAGCAGCCTGTGCGCATTAATTCAATAACTAATGACAGTTGTGCATAGTCCAAACATTTAAGCCGGGCTAACATTTATTTTTATGACGAGCAAAAAGAAAAACAAAAACTTTTCACATCGACTGACCACAGAAGGAAGCAGCAGCAGCAACTACAAAACTTTGGCAAGTGTCAATGTCTGCGTTGGGCTCATTTAGTTAAGAGAGAGAGGGAGATAGCAGGCGAGTTGGCTGATAAACGAAATTACTTTGATTATAGCATACTTTGCAGCGTTCGAATGAAATATTGCTTGTGACCTTTTTGGGTTTGAAAGTTTTTCGTTGAATGCTAGATTAAGCATAATTTTATAATTAGTGTGCGCAACTGGGCGTGGTCGAAGGAAATTGGAAAATAAGTAGCAGCAAACCAAGCAAAAGAGCTTCGCTTAAACTTATTTTCACTTAAATTAAGTTTGTTTGAGGCCTTGACTTAAAAGAGAATGAGCTATAATCAATTTGCTTGATTGCTAATCGTAGTGTGAAGGTCGAGCTGCTAAATAAATATATTTAAATGATGCAAGCGCTAAAATTACTTTTTGACAGTTGAAATTGACAATTGAAATTTAAGTGAACAGCTCGCTGATTTAGCAAATATATAAATTTTTATTACAACAATTTTATGCAGTCAAATTTTAAGTGTTATTGCCACATATTGAATTATTACCAGTGTGTTGTCAACTAATGCAGCTAAAATCTTTGTAGCTAACATATAAATTCTTTTTATCTATTTTTTAACTTGTCATACGCAGTGGTGTCGAGAAGGTCGGCACCAATTAAGAAAAATAATAAAATACGTTCAAAGCAGCCGCGACTCAACAAGAAAGTCAAATTTATAAGTAAGTATATAACAATTATTTACTATTTTTAACAACAAAAGCGGCAGTCACAATCAGCAGCAATTCATTGAACAGACAATGCTATTTATAAAGCTATGACGAACGTGCTATATTTATTGCTTAATTGCAAGGCTAACTCTAACTGAAACTGCCAATGCGGCAGTACGTGAAGTTTAAGTTGAAAGCAAGCACCAGAACATGTGCGGCAATTCCCCAATGTGGAAGCCAAGTTGCCACAACAGCAACAAGAGTAACAACAACGACAACAGCCACTAAGCCGTGTCAGGTAGACGCCGACGCCGCCGACTGGCCAAGTGAGTCATTCGCCCAACCCGCAACACAGACGCAAATGCTGACGCCTAAGTAAACCTACAGGACAATGTTAGGGGCTTTCGTTGCTGCTGTTGTTGCTTTTGTTAGCTTTTGTGTCTGCGTGTGGTAATAAAATGTCAAAATCGTCTGGCCGGCGCCATGGCGAATGAGTAGATTGTGTTGCCAAGCTGCCTGCTACCTGCTTAATCCTCCCCAAAAAGTAACGCTGGGGTATACGTATTGTGTTGTGTGCGTATACGCCGCATGGCGCGCATTATATTAATTTGTTATTGTTGTTGGTTAGCGACCATTTTAAATACTCGTCCTGGGCACTGAGTTAATTTTGCAGCTGACCAAAGTTTTTAGCCGCTGCATCTATTTATTTGTTTTTGCGGTTAAATGTAATTAAGAGCTGCAACTAAAGCGACAATATGTGTGCTCTAGCTTTATAAATATTTAATTAAAGCACGCGGCTTTTAATTAGACTCAATAACAACACTTGCGCCTATTGAAATTATTAAATTTGTTACGCTGCAGCAATTTAACTGATTCACTTTCATATTCTTATGGCAATCTGCCAATTTTAGCGCGTTGTGTTCAAGATTTTATTTATTTATTTGCGACATTTTTGTTTTGTTTTTTACTTGCTGCTGCACACAGCGAGTGGCAAATTAATGAACTAAGCAGCGCCTGCCCAGCTACCGTTAAGCTTAGTGCTAATAGTATTTTGCAGCTGTCAAGACGAAAGTCATTAAAGTGCTAGAGCAAAACTTGAATAGCAATTTTTGCTTAGGGGTTGCAAATGAAAATGAAAATGAAAATGAAGTTATCTTAACTAGTTTCTTTGAAACTGCTGCGAAAGTTGCATGCATAATGTAATTAAGCAAAGGATTATTATAAATATTTATGTTTGTGGCAGGCAGAACTTTTTTAATAAATTAAGTGCAAGTCTTAAATTAAGACGAAATTTAATACATTTTCTTTAAGTTTGTGTATATAAAATACAATTTGCTAAGCATTTTAGTTTTGTTGCTAGAATTTAAAACTTTATTTAGCTAATTTCGCACTCTTTTAGTTTGTTGTTTATTTAGAAAATCATTTATTATATAAAATACAATTTTTTAAACATTTTTGAGTAATAACTTAAACTTCCCATAATTTAAAACTTTATTTATTAGAACTCTTTTTGTTTGTTGTTTATTAAGAAAATCATTTAATATTTTAAAATTTATTATTATTATAATTTTAGTACAATTAGCTTTCAATTGCAAACTTTAATTTCGTGGTAGTTGCTAGCGATCGTTCACTGTTTTATAGTTTGCCATGGCATTAATTCAGGTCATAAGCCCTTTACATAAAATTGTCGACATTTTATGTAAAAGCAAAATAACCGACGGCCGGAGTAAATTCATTGCAAACGATGATTGCATTAAATATTAAATGAAAAGCCTGCTGCTAATTAACACAAGCGACTAAGCTGCGCTTTTTCCCATCAGTTGGCTGTTGCCCTTTTTTGTTGCGTTTGGCATAAATTGTAAAACAATTAATTTTTGTAGATTGAAATTAATTTGAAATGTTTATGGCGCAGCAGCAGCAGCAGCAGCTGAATTAACATAAAATATTCAAACGAATCGGTACGCTAATTAAAAGTTAATTAAGTTAGAGCCAAAACGCCATCATAATTAGTGCGGCAGTTAAATCAGCGAAGCAAAGCAAAGAAAATAAATTGCAAATACATTAAATGCAATAAGCGTGTAAAATGTCAAACAGCAACGCACTCAAAATGCAATTAAAAATTAATAAACAGAATGCGCGCACATATTATAATTTTTCATGCAAAGGGAAAATTGTTTTTTTTATAATCAAAAGTATACAATTGTCATTTCAATTACGCGTATGCGCATTTTTAATTACTTTGTTTATTTGCTTTAATTAAAGTGCTTACGCGCTCTTTCAACGAAATGCAATTAAAAACGGAAGCAAGTCAATTAAATGAACGGATACGCTGCCAAAGTGTTAGAGCAAACAAATATAAATAAAAACAAGTGTGTGAGTGATAAAAAAGGAAAGGGCAGCGCAACTAAATCAACTACAGTTGACACTGCCACAAACTGTTGGCATAGCAAAAAGTTACGCTGGTCGAAAAATTGTGAAATATGGTTTATTATGACAAATCGCTGTGGCAATGTTAGTGGTTGCAACAAAAGGTTGCAAGTTGGGTTAGGGCTAGAGTTGACTGCAGTCTGTGCTGAGACAGAGACAAATGGCAGCAAGGAGTCAACAAATTGGCTTAGCGCAAAGGCAAAAGCAGATAAGAAAAGAAAATCTGTGCTTGCAAGAAAATTTCAGAGCTTAAAGTTGGGGGATGGATAGAATCTTATAGTTTAATTCGTTTAACATCAATCAAAAACTTAATTAAAAGTTGAGCTAACGAAAATAAAAAAATAATGCAAAACAAAATTTATAACGAAACGAAAATATTAACTATAAAATATATTTTTTTAAATTGTTTAATATTAAATCTAATAAAAACGGTTTTTTTTATATATCTATATATATTTATTAAAAGATTTTTAACGAAAAAAATTAAAATTAATCAGTGCATTAGGTTAATAAATAATTAAAATAAATTTCATAACTATTGAAAGATTTCGAATAGAATTTGCTTACTAAAAAGTCGTAAAAGGATGAAAAAAAGTAAATATTTTTATATTTTATATATAAGTAAAATAAATTTCACAATTTATTGCAGTTATTAAAAGATTTTGAATAGAAGTTGCTGAAGCAGCTAACAGATTAATTAATAATAAATCTTAAATATGCTACGAAGCTATGCACTTAACGATTTCCAATAGCTAACAGCAATAGCTTAATAACTGGCCATAATTGTTTGATACAAATTTTGAGGTATCATGTGAGAGACTTTGGCCAACACAGAACTCCAATTATGCATGAACAAGTTGCGGTAGGCAGAGCAGCAGAGCCAAGAGCTGGCGGCTATGAAAATTTGTGCAGTTGAGTTCAAAACCAAACAAATGTAGCAAGTTGTTGGCTAAAATGCTTCCCATGTTCACACACACACACACACACACACACACACACACAAACACACAGACATAATGGACAGCGGGCAATGGTGGCTTGTTTAGTTTTCGTGTTTGAGCTGGCATAACATCGGGATAACGCCCACACACACACACACACACAGACGCACAGACATATGCAGCAGCAGTTTAATCATAAATGCTTTTTGGGCTGTCATCATTTGCATAGCAAATATGTTGGCGCAAGTTAAACAAGGCGGTAGGCAAATATTTTGCACAAACTGTATGTTTTGTATGTTTTGCGCAAATTGTAGGCAAGCTATAAATATAATAATTATAATAATGCAAGCCCCCAAAGGCTTAAATCATGTGCGCTTGTTTAAAAGTAATTAGACTTGCTTGAAAAACAAATGCGCAAATTGTATAATATTTTGATTTAATTATAATTTAAGTGCTGCATAAATTTCTGCTGTTCATTGTTGCGTTAACAAGATAAAAGTATTAATAAAATGCAACAAATGAAATTAAAAACCAAAGTTCATTAAACAAATGATAGCGAGCAGTGAATAGAGCGGCCAAACTTTTGCAGCTGATAATAAATTTGTGGGAACAGTTTGACCTAAAAAAGGCTTAAAATAAAATGTGGCTGCAAAATGCGTAGAGCGTAGTTTGGTTGCTTGGTTATCTGACTTTGCTGCATGCAGCGCTCAATTGTATGCTAACATTTTATTTATGAGCCCCTGACCATTTTTATTATACAGAGCTCACTCATAAAACGCATGCATATGTCCCTATCTCTTTCGCTCCTCTGATTGCGCATTCAAGTGCCCCACAGCTCGAAATAAAATCTTTGCCAAGCCACAAAAGTTTCATTGTGGTCTGCAGCTGCTTTGCATACTGCAGCATCGCTAGGATTAAAAGAAGCTTACACTCTGGACGAGAGCACATGCTGTTAGCCTGGCCAATAGCCGCTTGCCATGCTTGCCACACATGCCACATGGCTGCCCCATGGCTTGTGAATTTCAATGCTCCGTCCGCTCTGCTCTGGGTGTAAATATTTTCATTGAACGCATAATTTTCACACTTGCCGCATTTGGAAGTGTGGCAAAGTCTCGCTCTCTTTTGTTGTTGAGCTCCCTGTTGTGCTTTGATAAAATATTAATGTCTGTGTGTGTGTGCGCTTTGCTTTTAAAGCGAATTATGTTATTGTTATGCCATAAAATACAAAAAATATTGCATGCTTGTTATTTTTTTGTGCTGCAGCTTAACAAAATTGTTGCAAGTACTCAAAATTTAATCGCACACACATGTTGTGTTTACTAAATTATGCAAAGCTCTGGAGAATTTAGTTATTTTTTATAACAAAAGCTTAAAATTCCAGGCAATATTTATTGCATTGATTTTTAGTTAAAGTGAGCTTCAATTCATCAATTAATCAAGCGTTCAGCATTTGCGACAAATTCTTCACACATTTCGTTTGTAATCAAAGTCCTACACATCATTAATTAAAGCTTGTCAGCAGCTCGTTAGCTCGTCGCAGCTCAAATGTCAGTTTGGGCCAAAAAGCGACTTTAGACGCAGGCGCCACATTGTCGCAGTTGCTAAGCATAGCGCTGTAGTTTTAATTAGCCGCAAACCCAAGCGAGAGTGTGTGCGTGTGTGTGTGTGTGCGCTGCTGGGGGTGGCTGTTCTACTAACACTAGTACCTGCATGTTGGCGGCTAATAAACTAAACAGCCTGTGGCCATAAAACAATCTTAGTTCGAAGTGGACACAAAACACGATATGCTTGCTAAATTTGCCTCAAGCCAGCGACAGAGAACGAAAGAGTGAGTGAGTAGGGGTTGTGGGGTGGCTTGTCAATAGTGACGCACTAATTTGAACGTCCATAAAAGCTGGACAAATGCAAAAGCAGCAAAGGGCTATTGTTGGCTTGTCATTTATATTTTGGCAGCTTAGTTTGTCGCAGTAACACGCAAAAGTTATATACACTGCAAAAAATTTGCCTATGCATTGCTGTTAAATAATGTTTAATAATTGTTAGCATTATCTACAAAATTATCTAGTATAATTTAAGCTAGTAGAGTGCGATTTGTTGTGCCAAGTTATTTGTTAGTTAATAATGCCGCATAAGTTTTAAATTATTTGTTATAGTAATCATTATTAATTGATTAAAACTTATGATTATATATAGTTGATCAGTAATAATAATCACAACTTAATAGCCAATTGTTTGCAATAAAAGTAAAATAATGCAACAAGCAGAAAAAATTGCCTGTTGGTCCGCTTAAAATTATTAAAGTAGATCACGCCACCTTTGCTGTTTAGACAAAGCGCCCTTAGATTTGTCTTAGTGTCTGCCTGAGACTCAGGCCCGGAGTTAAGACTGAAGTGCTCTCTCACTGGCTCCCACGCTCAGCAGCGCTGCTCTCGCGCTAAGGCAGCTTCGTTGAGAGAGCGTTGCCGTATACATAGCTGCGCTTCGTCTGTAGCTCAGCTGCGCTGCTTTCGCGCTAAGACAGCGACGCACGCGCTGGAGCTTCGTTGAGAGAGCGTTGCCGTATACATAGCTGCGCTTCGTCTGTTGCTTAGCTGCGCTGCTCTCGCGCTAAGACAGCGACGCACACGATTAGCTTCGTTGCAGTCGTGAGTGCAAGCTTCGGCCTTAGCGAGGCGACAGCTTAGCGTGGTTGAGTTCAGTTGTCAATAAGAGCTCCAGTGGAGTGGAGACTTTTTTTCAGGTGCTCTGCCCTGCTGCCCTATCGCTTATCACGTGATCGCAGACTGCCGAATTTTTCCATTGACTACTTCTGCTTCTTGTCTGTGCATGCACAACAGTTATTTAGCTTGTTTTAAATGCGCACAATTCATAGATGTTCATAGATGCGTAAAGAAGCAGTTAAAGTTAATCTGCTATCAATTGATAAATTGATTAATGCATAATTATTCAGCAAGATTAATTCAGCGTACTAAATTAGCTTGCATTTACTTATATATAAATACAACTAATTAAATTAAATTTAATTCATATTGGCTTTCTGCTATATTAGCTTAACTAAAGCTAAAGATCACTTGATCGAATGATTTGTAATTAGATTATTGTGTTTTTACGTTTTATTATTACATATGTTTTACATCAAGGACTCTAATACGAGTTTAAATGAATTATTTTTATTTATCAATTTACTGTGAGCTATTGAAAGTTATCTGGAATCGTATTGTTGCCCCTTTAGGAATGCAGGGTTTTATCAAATTCGGCACTCTGTAGAATTTGCCGCATGTCAATAGCGAATTTCTTTTGCATCATGCTTTCATGTGGCAACAATTGCTTTTTGCAGCCTGATAAACATCATACTCAGCGCAGGACATGTTGTATATAACAACAACACAACAACAATAACTCTGAGGGGCTGGCTGGCTGGCTCCGTGCTGGTTGGATGTATAACAAAAACTTAAATGCAATGAGAAGCGGCAGAGCAACAAAATTTCATTGTAGCAGCGCATTTTGAATGACGTCGCAGCGGCGCAGGCGGATGCGCATTAATGCCACAGACAGTGGCAAGCTAGAGCCACAAACAGAGTGTTGCTGTTGCTGTTGCAGCTGCAAGCATTAAAAATGTCACTGACATTTCAACGACACAACATTTCACACCTCCCCACACCCCACTCCACTCCACCACCTCATTGTGTCTGCTGGCGAGCATAATTTTAAACTAACATGCGGGAATATGTTAAGTGTAAAACTCTGTGCCTGGACCCAGACGAGACTCGACTCGACTCAACTCGACTGGACGTCTGATTAACTGTCAAGACGACTCTTGGCATAAAATAGAAATTACTTATGCGCCAGCAGCAACAGCAGCAGCAGATTAAAGTGAATTTGTAGTAGCTGCTGGCTTGTTAACTTAAATAGAATAGAGTTGAGAGTAAATTACTTTTAAGCGCAGTCAAGTGCAAAAATGGTAATTGTTCATAGCCAAGTAGTAAAAGCTTTGTGAGTTACCAAATGCAAAAGAGTCTCTAAAAATAAAATGCGTAGTTTAGTTGAATACAAGGCAAAGCTTAAAAGATTTAATTCAGTTAAATATATATTTTCAAAATGTTAGCAAGTTCATTTTATATATAGAAAGTAATGTGGAGATTGGATTTATTATATTCCAATTTTAAAGTGAGTAGCAAGCATGAATTTTGAAATTTCTGCAATTTATTTAAAAGCTAAAATAAAATATTAAAGTAGCTAAGCAAGCGGAGCGAAATATGTTAAATATTTGATGTAATTATAACTTTAAAAAATATTTTAAAATGTTTAGCATAACTCTAAAATCAGTTCAAAGTCGTAGAGTCGCTTTTAAGTTGATTTGAAATTCTGCGGCAGCAGCAGTAAATACTAATTATAATTAATTATTTGGAATTTAAGTCTTTGCTTCTTTTGCTGTCTTTAAGTGTTAAGCGTCTAAGCTAAGAAACATTTTTCCACTTCAAAGCATTTTTAATGGCAGCAGCTTAAGCACTTTCCACAAATTCTATGCCAATGTTTTTAAATTTAAAAAATAGTATTACTAAAGAAATGCAAGCAGGCATAACAAACCAACGATTTAAACTTTAAAGAGCGTTCTCAGGTATGCGAATATATTCAAAAAAATATATAGAAGATAGGCAAGTGAACTGGGCTGGGCATTGAGTAAGAATGCATAACAAATCACGGAAGCTAATTAGCTATGCAAAGGGGCAGCCAAAAAGTTGAAGAACAAAGGCGAGCAAAGCAAACAAACAACAGTAAACAGCGCACATGCAACAAAAAAAAAAAAACAATAACAAAAGCAATGACGAGAGCTGCGTCAAGTGCAAAAAGGAAGTTTATTATTATTTGCTACAGTTAACAACACAAAAAGCCCGCATATACTAAAAAGAGAAAAGAGTGAGGGGAAAAATAAAATTCAACGTTTGCCATTTGTATGGCCCGTATGCTGGCCGCGTCTGCTTATATTAAATACACTGCAAAAAATAGTGTACATTAGTTACAGCAAGCTGTTAAAGCTTTTCAATTTATATAGAGTATTTAAAGTGACTTTATTAGCTTTGGCTTCATTTAAATGCAATACACACACAAACACACGCGAGCATAAGCTGTGGGCGTGTCAGCCGCGCCCGCCCTTTTGGAAGCTGCCACCAAATAATTGCTGACTGCGCACATGTGTTGCATAAAACGAAATCCGAAAACAAAGCGAAGCAGCAGCAGCAACCAAAGCACACTTGAAACTTACTGGCGCTTAATGAACGAAGCGTCGCAGCTCTGCTTTGGCTTTGCTTGCCGCTTGCTGTGGCACAAAGAATAGAAACGTAATTATTTTTGTATGTGACGCCGGCGGTGAAGCATTGATAAATAAAAATATGTGAAAGCAAAAGCTTAAGAAAGCTTAAGCAGCGAATATGCAAAGCAAAATTAAAAGCAGAAGCTGCAAATAATAAAAGAAGAAGCGGCGTTAGATTACTGAACTGTAAGATAATGAAAACTATTGTAATATTTCATTCAAATTTGATGATTTGATATGCAAAATTATTATGGCATAGAACTTATAATTGAATATAGAATATAGTGTGAGAAATTTCAATTAAATTTTTTAATCTGCGCAGAATGTTAAGCAATACAAAATTCGAATAAAGAAAAAATTCTGCACACTTTTATAAAAAATGTAAATTTTTCTATGTCGCCTGTTTTATTCTTAAAATTTATAATCTGCAGTTTGTGCTTAAATAAATTTCCATTATTAATTATTAAAACAAAATTTAAAAAGTTATGATCTGATCTACATATGTTTTGATCTAAGACAATTCAAAAAACCGCGCAGCATTAGAATAGAATAGAATTATTCTTCTACGTTTTGTAAACTTATAACTCATATATGCAATATAAATTGCTTCAAAACTGTGCCTAGTATAGTGAGAACTATGCTATTATTATTATCATATTATTTTTGCATATCTTGCTTATTTGCCATGGCTGCTAAAATTATAAATTCCTGCATAGTACAGTGTGCACTAAATGTCTGCAACCACAGGCAGCGCCGCTTGTTGTGTTTCCCAAGCTAAAAGTTTATTGACTTGTGCTAACAACCGGGTTGACCTCTTGCGGAACTTTCCTTAGACGCTTAGCAGCAGTAAAAATAACACCAAATGTAAACTGCTTTACAATTACAGCAACAACAAAATCAATCAACAACAAAATCAATAGTGCAGTAGCCTTTGCTATAAAAACAGCTCGATATATAGTTGGTCGGCAGGTTAGTTGCATTTCCAAGGTGATAAACTACAGACTTGAGTTCTCTGCTTGGGTCGGGTCATTTACCAAGCCGAGCAAGTTGCGCTGCTTTTGCCGTATCGCGAAAATAAAATAAACACGTCACGACACTGCGTCATTTGCAGTTGCTGTAATGCGATAGCTTGTCGGCTACTTAGCACACCATATCATGCTATATATATATAGTAAATTCGTATGCAAGAGCAGGAGGCACTGGGTCCACTTTGCCTGCCTGTCTGGCCCAAGGCGCCAGGCTTCATTTGGCGACGACGTTGCGCACAGTTGGACATGCCAACAGCAGATACGAGACCCGATACAGTGGAACAATTTCTGTGCAGCACGTGCAGCTCAACATTTGCTTACGTAATTGGCCAGCAAATGACATTAGTAGAAATTAAGCTGCAGGCATTGTTATTAAATTTAATAGTCAACAAGCAACAGCAGTTAATAACTAAGTTTAGTATTTTATGTTTGAATATTTAATTATGCTGTTATAACAAACTAATCTAAATGCTAGGCCAGGTTAGTTAATTATTATTATTATTTAGTAAATTAATTTACATTTATTGCTTACTGTCACGTTAGTTTCCTGCTCATAGCAGCTACTCTTATGATCAGCAGTATTTATTAAAAATATGTAATGCTATATTTAATATGCTAACAAATAGTTAAACTTAATTCAAGTTAGTTGCAACAATATTGCAATTTTACATTTTGCAGTCTCGTTTTTTTTTTTGCATAGAGCGCAAGTGTGAGCGAACTTTTTATCCAAACTGTCTGTAACTTTAGTTTGAACAAGTCCCAAGTGCCACATTTTGGTTTCTTTTGAGAGTTGTTCCTATTTTTTGTTGCCTACTTTTGCGCGCTGTCTTGGTTATTTTGTTATCTTTGCCTGCATTGTGCTTAAAAGTTTGCCGTTACTTTCGCACTTCAAAACTGCAGCAAATGTTGCAGCTGCAAAAATATAAATATGTTTTATTAGCTTAAGTGCAGCAGCTGGCAAACAGCATTAAGCATTAAGTAACATTTTGCATATCAAAATATTTTCATAACTAATTGTCTTCTCTCTCTGTTTCTTTACAGGTAAGTTACTCAAGCCCAATTGATTGTCAATTTGTCTGCCACACGCGTAAGCTGAAAAAACAAACGCGCATTTGCACTCAATGAATCATCGACAGCAGCAGAGTTTACGACTCAACACAGAAAAAAAAGTCGCTCAGCGAAAGCGGCAAATCCATTAAAAGCAGCAGCATTTTTTCTTTGCCAGCAGCTTTGCAGCTTTTAGCTGCTGTTTACTGCCAGTTCGGGTTTGTGGCCATTTCCCACGTGCAACATGTCGTATGTGTGATGTAGTTTTTGCCGCCGCCTCGCTTTGCTTGTGGCAAGCCAATCAATGACAAGTGGCTGCAAGTCACGTACTGTGTGCAAAAAGGTTATGCGGCCCAGACAGGCAAAAGCTGCAAGGCTTACAATGGCATTAATCCAAGGGGCGTGGCAGAGCAAATTTCAGAATTTTTGGAAAGTCTGTAGAGTAACTTCTTTTATCGCTATATGCAAGTTTTTAGTTTATAAAATTTATGCGCCAAAGTTTTGCTGAACTGAACTGACTCATCAGCTGCTCGGTCAGTCCAAAGCAAATTAGAGGCACACAGACACGACTTGCCCCTTTTTGCAGCCGCTTGCCAAAAACTATGCAGCACGACAAAAATTAAAACTACAAACATACATTGCATGTATGTTAGCCTAAACGGCTTTCTATGCTTTTTGCCTTTTTGTCGCATTTGCTCTGTTTGTCGCTTTGGGCAACATCAGTCAGTCACTCACTCAGTTCAGTTGGTTAGCGAATTTCTGCGCGTCAACAGCTACGCGAGTTGTCAAAAATAAAAAATTTATAAAAATGGTGGCCATCAATTCAAGCTGTAAGTAACAATAGACAAAAAGTTACGCCCTTTGCTGCAATTAACGCTCCAAACTCAACTGTCAGTGGAGTCTGCAAACTTGAAAAGGAATTTCTGTAATTGAATTTTGGCGACAAAAAATGTCTCGCCAATTATTTGTTAATTGACATGCATGACACACCCTACTCTCTACGTCTGCTGCTCTGCTGCCAAGAAGTTACATGTGTCTGTGTGTCTGGCTGGCTCTCAGGCCATGCGAGTCAACATATAATTTAATTAAATGCAAATTAAAATGCTTTTATGCATAGCACAGCAAAAAACTTATGGATATTTCATGGCCTTCACACACACACACACACACACACACGCATACATGTACATATTCATTGTTTTTTGTGTGCCGCAGCTTCTGCTGAGTGGTAATAATTATTGAGATAAAGCTATTACGAGCAAAGGCGCTCTGGCTGCTGCTGCTTCTTCTGCTGCTTTATTGTTGGTGTTGGTAATAAAAGTTTTTGCTGAAATTGTTACATTTTCGGGCAAATGTTTGCAAGATACGCTAAAACTCATCAGCTGAGTGCAACTATTAGCACTAAAAGCAAAACTGAGTAGAGTTTTTAATGAAATAAATGAGATGCTTAAGCGCATTTTGCTGTAGAATTGTAATTGAACGCGTTAAGTTTATTTAAAACTTAAATTGCGAGCTACAAGCTGCTATGCATATCGATAGTATCGATAAACACAGTTGTTGTTGAGTAAGGCTATAAAAAACAATACAGTGTTTAAAAATTAACGCTTTATTCAGTTGCAACAATTGTATAAAGCTTTAATTGTGTGCAAGTATACGACGCAGCTTGGTTGTGTATATCGATGGTATCGCTCAGAACTATTCATAATAAATCAAATAAGAATGAGAGCTTTAGGGAATCTTAAGCGAATTTATAAAAGAATTGTAATTAATTAAAAGCGTATAGCATATTTAAAACTTCAATTAAATGAGCAGTTACATGTTGCGGCGTATATCGATAGTATCGATAACAACTATTGCTATTGAGAGTGAAAGCTTAAACGAATTATACAATAAAATAAATTGTAAATAATTAAAGCGTACTTAAATCAGAGTATAAGAAGTCATATAAGTTATCGATTGTATCGATAGTGCTAGAGCACAAATTTAAAACGTAATATTTTATTCAATTGTTACACATGTATGCGTGTCCATTTCAGATCATTCATGTGTCTAATTGGTCAATTCAAACCTCTGTTATTAACAAAGCCATTAAATCCTTTGGCTCGCAGCACTCTTTAATTTTATTTCTTTGTTTTTTTTTTGTTTGTGGTCCATTTAGGTGTATGTAATTGAGTATCTCTGGGCATGACTTTATTTGTATGTATGTGTGTGTGTGGGCGTGTATTTGGTGATTTGCCCTTTGGCTTTTTGCAAGGCCAGGCAAGAGGACTCAAATCAGCTTTCAGCTGAGCCCACACACAACTGACAAATCGCTTCAGCTGTCATAAGCAGATTTTAGGGCGAGGCTTTGGGTCAACATGATGCCCAAAAGGCTTCAATGTGTGTGTGTGTGGGTTTTGTAATTAATGTAAATCATGTCATCAACACTTTGTCAGCTTACTTCAATTAAAATCATTTTGCAATTTATAGCAAATTCCAAAGCAACATTTAACGTGAGTGTATAAACCTATTTTATTTTCTAATTAAAAGCTTAATATGTCAACAGCGCTGTTTTCAACACTCAGATAGAAAACAAACTGCAAACTTAGCAAAGGGCCAACAATTTTTTCATTTATTTTAATTGAGGTCAACTTTTTATGTTAGCTGCATTTTACAGCAAACTTAGCCCATATCTTATCGATAATTAATGACTAAACACACAGACACAACACACGCACACACACACACACACACCCCAGCTTCCCACAGCTGTTCACATGCTGCCCTAAATAGTTGCAGAATTTTTAGCGTCAGCAACTTTTAAATTGTTGCTTATGGGCATAGAGTGCAATGAATACTGCAAACAACTGTTTACAAAAACATTTAGCAACACTGTTTATCTAAAGTTATGACCATTTTAAAATTAGAATCTTAATTGGGAAGAAGAGCTGGTTAAGTGAACGATATTTGGCTTAAATTTAGCCTCAATTTCAGACTGAATTAGTTTTGAATGCTTTATTATTATTATTTACTCATAACTTTTATTTTTACTTTTAACTTAATTAATCGATTATAATTAAAATCGTTACTTTTTGAACGTGTCTGACTGTTTGCTTAGGCTTCCGAAAAGTTGTGCTCCCATCTCTATTAACGATCGCTAGCTTCAGCTGCAGGGCTGGAAGCAAGAGTTGAGTTGAACTACAGCTGGCTTAAATTTGAATTCTGTTCTCATATTTTGTTTAGCAATGCATATTTGACTTTTCAATTCTTTCCTGAATAAAACGAGTTTGGAAGCATTTATCGATGCATTGAAAATAATCGAAATAATAATCGAGCAGCTTATGTTTGCTCACCACTGTGCCAAAGCAAACGCTGAACTCTGTTTTTTCTAAAATAAAAAGTTTATAACAAATTTAGCAGGCTCAACATTTTGTTATTCAAAGCAAGCTTTGTGTATTTTATTAATCAAAGCAAACTATGAGTTTGGGTTTGAACAATTGCCAATCAAGCAGCAACAAATAAAGTGGAGCGAGCTGTGTAAAACAATAACTAGCGAGCAAGTAAAATAAATAAATCTCAACTGAAAAATATAAATAACAAAAAGCACGAACAATAAACAAAAAGTTGTAATTATTTTGCGAGTTGGCAGCGCCTGCAAAACGTGGAGCAAGAAAAAAGTGAGAAGTGCATTGTGCTCGTCAGCTGAGCTTGCGAATTGAAAGAAAACAAAAGCCACAAGCAGCAGCTGTTTATTAATTATTAATTAAAAAGTGAGTAAATTAAAAAACCTGCCATAGGTTGTGGTCTTAATTTTGTAACTAAACTATAGCAATGGCTGCTGCCAATCATCTGGTGGATCGGCACAATGGCTACGTTTGCTGCAAGTGCAAGCGGGGCAACTTTGTGGGACGTCGCTACAGCTGCTGGGTGTGCCTGGAGTATCAGCTGTGTGGCCGCTGCTACGATGCGGGCGAGCCCTTGCCACAAATGCGGCAGCACAAGTATTTTCATCCCTTAGATGTGCACTATACGCGCAAGGAGTACGAGCTGTACTTTGCTGGCGAGGATTATGTGGAGGCCAATGCGCCGCAGAGCTTCAAGTGCGCGCTCTGCGAGATCTGCGGCTTGACCAGCATACAGCTGTACAAGCATCTCAATCACGAGCATCGCACGCATGCGGATTTCAATGATTACTTTCGCATACTCTATGCGCGCTATGAGGCCTATGGCTCGGCTATGCGCGCCGTCAATGGCGCAACTCCAGCGCTGGGCGATATTTCGCTGCAGCGTCAGTGGCAATTGCGGCAGCTGCAAGGCTCCTCCTCCTCCTCCTCGCTGCTGGATACGAGCGTCAACTTTCGCGATGCACTGCAGCAAACGCGACTGCGGCGAGAGGCGCTGCTGGAGCAGCGTGCACTCAATGTGCTCACCGAGTGGACAGCCAATGGCGCACAGCATTTGAGCTATCAGGATCGCATGAATATCCACACGAGTCTGCTGCAGCAGCAGCAGCAGCAAACAGCTGTGGTACGTCCACTTGGCACATCGTTGCGCCCTCAAAAGTTAAGCATTCGTCTGCCCAGATCCAGCGTCTCCATGCCACAAAGTCAAAACTTGGCAGTGCGTTGTCGCAATGCTGAGGAAGCTTGGGCCAACTACTATGCAGCGCATCAGCAGCTGCATGCCAACAATCAGCTGTTTAACAACTACAACTATGCTGATGTAGCTTGTGGCATGCCGCAGCAGCAGCAGCAGCAACAGACGGCAGCGTTGCCAGCTGAGCAATCAGCTGAGCCACTGCACAGATTTCTATGCCTGCAATTTCGACAGCAGCAGCAGCAGCAACCAGCAGCACAATTGACTAAGCCGCAGGCAGCGAACTCACGTCGCTGCTTCATTGAAGCTTTACTCTGCTCCATGCTCTCAGATGCGCAGCTGCTGCAAATTAAGCTGCAGCCAAACAAACTGCAGCTACAGCCTAAGCCAAAGCTCAGCCTAGCAGCTGCCAAAGCGCAACTTGCTGCAGAGCCGCCAACTGCTGCCGGCTTGCTGCTGCTGTTGCTGCTATAAAGCCCGCCTCAGATCTAATGGATCGCTTCTATAGAGGCCTGGACAACTACAACAATTGGCTTAGCGAGTTTGCTGCCAAAAAGCGCTCCGGCGGCAGCTTGGCCCCAGCTCTACCCGATTGTCTCTTGCAGTGCTCAAACGAACCCATGGTGAACCTGAAATTCGATGCTGATGGCGATACAGATGATGGCAGTGCCGCCAGCGTTAAGAGTGAAGAACGCAGCATTGTTAAGCCCTCAACAGAGCAGCCAGCTGAGCAGCAGGAAATAGAACTGGGTGAATCGGCTGGCGAGGAGCTGGAGGAAGAGGAAGAGTATGAAGATGCTTCGGAAAGTGAAACATCAGATTCGACAATTGCCATGCTGATCAGCGAAATTGATCACATTTATGGTTATTAAGCGAATTGTTTAAACATAATAAACTATGCTCGATCAGTGTTGAGTAACGTAACATAATTGCATTGAGCTTAAAGCAAAGCGTGCTCTAGTGTGTTCGCTCTCATCTTGCTTTGAGATTAGCATTTTAGAGGTTATGTTCAAAGCAAAGTGTGCTCTTCTCTCTTATGACTGCCAACTTTTGATCATGGAAAAAGGCTAACTCGGAGAAAGGAAAAAAGCTGGAGTGTAAATGTGGAAAAAGTGAAGTCTGCGACTGCTTATGACACAAGGCTATTCTACTCTCAATCATTTTTTTGCATCAAGTTGGCAGCGCTGTCTCACATGTAAGCTCAGCTCTCAATCTTGAATAGAAATACAATTTCCAAAGGCTTTGCTTTGCTTTTCTAATAGATATAAATAAAGCATAAAGTTTCGATAGTGTTGGCTAATGAGCAAGCGAATTCTCTTCTCACTCTCTCTCTTTCTTATTGAGAAGTAAAATTTCCCTTTGTACCATTTTCAACTTGAGCTTGCAACTTTTTTTTTTTTGAATCAAGTTGGCAGCGCTGTTTGAAAGTAACGTCAGCTCTCGTTTCGAATTTCATTGTTCATATTCTGTGTTCAGTCTATAGAGCGTATCAGAAAGAAAAGTCTATAAAATATATTAGTTTGAAAAGTTATTTTCCAAGAGTCATTTGTCTTTGATATCAACGCTCAAGTCCTTAAGCCGATGCATAGCAAGTGTCTGGGGCTGTGCCGCTGAGGGCGAACTGGGTCGGCCGTTACGAGTGCGTTGTCTGTGGCGCCGCTGTGACCTATTGTGGCAATTGTTATGATGCGGAGAGCAGCATGAAGCCAACGCCAACGCCAAACGACCACACGCCAGGGCACAAGTACTATCATCCCATGAAAGTCATATTCAATCAATTGTATTTCGAGCTGTACTTCTCGGGCGAGCAGCTCGATGTGTGCGGCGAGGCGCCTCAGAGCTACAAGTGCGCCTTTTGCCTGGAGCGTGGCTTCACCGCCGAGACGCTGCAGCTGCATATTGTGGTCCAGCATCAGAGCCATGCGGATGCGCCCGCTCTGTTGGCCATACTCAAGCAAATGGCGCTGGCTTGGCATGAGAAATGTAAGTAAGCTTAATGGAGCGGCAGAACGTGCTAAGCGCTTCGCTTCGCTCCTTTGCCACTTTAGCAAATTGCTTGCCAACTTAAAAGGGTTCGCCCATCATGCAAATCGCTTCAGCAGCAGCAGCAGCAGCTGCTCCAAAGTAAAGGTGGCAACAACACCGCCCCCCTTAAAGTTATTTCGTTCTGATTTTGATTGTGATTGACTTCTAAGCAAGGCAAATTATGTGTCAACAAATATCATCAGCATTTCCTTTGACTTTTTCGCGTCGTTTGTTGTTGTCACAACAAATTTTCCACTTCATTTGAGCTTCAGTTTTCTCTGTTTAGGCTCGAGCTGTAGTCAGCTGTCCAGTTTGTGATTGGCCCTCCGCCCGCTCCTGCCCCCGTCCCACACTCTTGTACTTCTGTTCAGCTTGTTATGTTTCGCTTACATTTGCAATTCTTATGTGGGTGACTTTTTGTTGTGGGGTTTCTCAGATTGCTTGCTACAGATACATACATTGATATATTTGTGTGTGTGGTACACCAGGGTGAGAATTTATGGAGATTATTTATTTGTGGGGTTAGTTTGAAGGCAAAATATAATGCTCCTATACATATCAGTTGTCTTAATCTTTTTATTTCAAAATCAATGACAACATTTTTGGCTTTATCTTTCATTTATTAAACAGACGTACATATATTGAAGAAAATTCAAGTCTGAAAATATATATACGATGCAAAAGTTGAGAATGTCTGAAACATTTAAAAATTGATTGTCGTATATTCTACAATTAATAACTTTAATAATATATTTTTATGCTTTTCCATTTTCTTACAATTATTTTTTTATTGATATCTTCTTCAATTAAATTGTTGTGCATTTTATAGTAAACTTTATTAGTTGCTTCGAACATTTTCTTTCAAATCATTTTCATCTTTTGTTATAATAAATTTTAAATATTTTATGCTTTTCTTCGCTTCATTTATTTGAATTCTTGCTTTGTGATCTCTCTTGTGATTAAAAATTGTTTGCTTTATTATTTCGCATAAATATTTCATTTGCACTTATAAAATGAACTTTTTGGTGAATTTTTATATTGCAATTGTTAAGGGATTACTTTTGCTGCTGCTGTTGTCGTTTATTTTCTGTTGCCATGTCCTTGTGCATTTTTGCGCGTATACTTAATATGATGCATGGCATATGAAAAGTGTGAAAATGCGCGTTGAATGCAACGGCGCCTGCCCATTAATCAAAGTTGAACTTAAAAAATAAAGAAAATGTGCAAAACCGCAGGCGGGCCAAGAGTTAATGTATTGCAAAAAATGTATTATCGATTGCAATCAAAGTATGCAGCAAGCTGCTGCTGGTGCTGCTGCTTGTGCTGGCGGCGACGATGTTGCTCTGCTGGTGGCTGCTGTGCTGTTGATAAAGTGTAAAGTGACGTCATCTGCTTAGGGGTGAAATTACCCCAAACTATTTGCAACACACCCCCCCACACCACACATAAATTGCATACCATACACGTATATATATCGAATTACTAACCGGGGTGCACCATATCTGGTTTGCTTTGCAGCCACTGAGATTCGCTGCCAGGAGAAGTCGCGCGGCGGTTTGAGCTATGAGGTCATACTGGCCGAGCCGGCACCCAATGTGGCAGTGCCCAAGCGCCCCGTCACTCCGGGCAAGAATGTGAGCGCTGAGGAAATTGAGCAGAAGCTCAAGGCAGCCGAGGAGCGACGTGTGGTGAGTACAGAATGCGTTAAGTTTAGTGGGCATGTTTTGTTAATTTGCATTTGCAGTCTTTGGAGGCCAGAAAGATGGCTGAGATTTCGATTAAGCTGGCCAAGGTTGAGGAGGCTACACGCAAAAAGGATGAGATTACAAATGAGTTCATCACTCAGACCAAGGAGCAGCTGGAGAGCAAAATGGAGACTCATGTGGAGAAGCGTGAGGCGATTATCAGCGATATGAAGGAGAAGCTAAAGGTTGCTACCTTGCAATTCATTAATTTTATTTTTTCTAACTCTTTGCTTGCTCTATTAGATTCATGCTCAGGAGATTGAGAAAACGCGCGAGACTTTGGAGCAGCAGAAGGCCAATGAGCAAAAGGCCATTGAGGAGAAATTGAAGACCGCTCAGGCCTTGCGTGATGAGAACATTAAGAAGATGTTGGATCGTCTCAAGGAGCACGTAAGTCCAACTAACAACTCTTTGTAGCCTTAGCTTTAGTTGCGTTGCGTTGCTAACCAATCATTTATAGCTTATGTCTGTCTTCTTCATTCAAAACTACATATTGTATATAGTTTGTTGATTTGTTCATATGTTTGTTTTTCTCATTTAGAACACAATCAAAATTGCTGAAATCAAATCGCAGGTCAATCAATTGGAAAATCAAAAGCTCGAGGAGAAAGCGCGCATTATTGAAAACAAATTGTTCACCGCCGAGCAGAACCGCGAAAAGGAATTGCTCAAGAAAATTGAGAAAGTTCAGAAACTTGTACGTTTTACTCACCAACCAACAACAAAACAAAACAAAAAAAAAAGAAGCAAACTGCTGGTTTTTAGTTCATTTAACTCTTTTGCCAAATTGTTGCATTTTGCCATTGCCTGCTGTTCATTTGTAGCAGAACCATTGAAACTTGGCTTTTGTTTATAATTATATGTTTTAATTGCAGGAGCGTCGTGCTGAGGTCGTGCGTCAGAACAAGGCGCAGAGCCAGGATATGGATGGACAGCAGAATGCCATTGCCTCATCGGGTTAAGCACGTAGAGCGTGATCTCTAAACTCTGATAAAAAGAAAAGCTTACAATACAACAACAACTACAAATACAACAGCAACAAATACAACACATATTTAAGCAAATATATTTAAGCAACCAACAAAACGATTTGCTTCAAAAATTTCAAGTATTATACGAAAAGAAAAACAACAAAAAACATTTGCTGAGCAACAAAGGCAGCGGCTATAGAACAGCAGGCAGAAAAATAAAATCAACAACTACAACAAATATAAACAACAAGAACAACACTAATACATTTAAACTCAAACTCTTACAAAAAACACTAAGAAATTGCTTACTGCAAATTAATGAAGAATACATTTATATATATGCGATCAAGTCAGATTTTATACAAACAATTAATTGGTTTACTTTAATTTTTGTTTTGCAAATTGTTTATGTGAAAGTTTCTGTCACTCTTGTGTTTTAATTTTTGTTTTTTGATATAAATTTATGGTATCCATAATAATGCATAATGCTACTAGCTCATAAAAATATCAAATTAATAAAGATGTATTTCGATTAATTTGCAGCGCAGTTTTCAATCAAAACTAAATGCCATATGAATTGTATTTTTTTAAATTGTGTATGCCTGTCGTTTCCATATGCTTTGCTTAAAAAAAAAAACAAATAAAACATTATTTTTAATATACATATTTATGATTTAACATTAATTTTGATTTATTAACATAAAGTTTGACAACTAACATTAACATTTTTATATAAGTTTGCATTTTCTATATATACAAATAAATGTCAAACACAAAAAACACACAAAAAAAAAAACTACAAAAAAAGCTTATAAAACTAAATAAAAAATCCATACAAAGTAAAACAAAACACAACATTTTTGTTTCATTTACACAACCAACAAAACAAATATGCAACACACACTTTAGGCATTAATATACAAACTACCAACAAAAAAGGATATATATTAAAACAAAAAAAAAGCTAAAAAAAAATATATATAAATAAATTAAAATAAAGTGCATATTTTGTCTAACGTCAAGTTATATTTAGAGCAAGACGCTGGCGCAGATTTTTGGCCGCTATAATAATACGGACTAAACGAAATTTATTGGTATTGGAACAATGTGGGGGAATGAATGAATTTTTTTAGGCAAATTTTTGCAGCAGCTGCGTAAACTTTTTTCCAGTTTTATTTGCAACAAATTTAGCTTAAATTTAAATTCACATATACCGTTATAAATGTGTATTACTGTAATTTAACTAACGCTACTATATAAACATACATAAACAATTGAAAACTAAACAAACAAACAAACACACGCACAGACCCCAGACATACCTTTAAACAAAACTCCTCAAACAAACAAACGCAAACACATCAATACAATTGATACAAACGCTTCGATATTTACTCAATTTACTATATAACAACATTATATATATACACAAATCTATATGTATGAGTATATAACCAATAACCAACGAACATATAATATGGAAACCTTTTTGTATGCGCAATGTGTGTAAATCCAAAATCAATATACTCTAAAGTAAATGTTCTCACTTAAAAAAGCAAAATATTAAAAAATAAAAAAATGCAGCTACTCTTAATTGTTTTTCTAGGTTCACGCAGAACTTAAAACCTAAGTTTATAATAATAAATAAAATTGAATGACGATAAGCAAAAATACTAATAATGAATGTATCATAAAAATGCGTAATTAAAATAAATGAAATATTTATAATTGGTAAAACAAAATTCATTTTTATTCTCTTCAAGACATAATATACAAATGGAATAACTGGAGGCGAGTCAGCTTAGCTGCCACACCAAAGTAAAAGTACAGCATTCTCATAGAAAATCTTAGTTGGCGGATCTGAATGTTGCTGCTGCGGCAGTTGCTCCTTCTCCTCCGTCTCAATCTCTTGCGTGCCGTTAAGCGTGGCATTGGGCGCAGTATCGCCGGATAGAAAGTGATACTGCCCAGAGCTGGTGGCCAATATGGGCAGATTAGGATGAAAGCTTACACCATTGCAGCAGTCATCATGCAGCGCATATTGTTTTGGCTTACACTGCGAGTTTAGCTGCTGTAGATTCCAAACATTTAAGAAGCCGTTGGTATCACCACTGGCCAGCCAGTTCTGCTGCAAATCGAATTGTATGCGTTGATTGGTGTCCACAGTGCGTTGAAATTCATGCAGTGGCTGCTTATAGTTGCGCATATCCCACTGTAGCAGCTTGGGACACTTGCGTGCACCACTGAACAGTTGCCAGCCACTGGAGCTAGTATCATTTGCATAGCGCAGTTGTGTGATGCCTGCGGTATGCCCGCCCAGCGTAAAGAGCGGTCCCTGTTTGGGTGAAATGCGCAAATCAAAGTGTTGTATATAGCCGCGCCAGTTACCGCAGGTCAACGTCTGTGGATGCTCCCAGGTTTGTGCTATGCAGCTTATTGAAAATTTGACACCGTACTCAACGTAATTGCGGCCAGGCCTAAAGTAAAAGTAATTTGTAAAAGCAGCGCTAAAATTGCATTGGCAGCTTACCTGTTGGTATCAAAAATCTTTATGCAGCGCTTGTAGCCAGCAAAAATCTGTTGGCCATCGTTTGAGAAAGCAAGCGATATAGCTGCTGCTACTTCATCCACTTCATCATAGCCTGCAAAACTGCCGCGCAGGCTGCCATTAAAGGCATCCCACATGTGTATGGGTTCATGCTGTCTGCTGGCCAACCAGCTGCAAATAAATTAAAACAAACTAGTACTCCGAATCCTCGCTCTGTGTCTGTAGCTACTTACAAACATGTCTCTGGCGCTTGGCTGTTCATGCCTGGATACCAAACGCAATCGTAGACGGTGCCACCTTCGGGAATGTGCACTGCTGACTGCAGCGTCGACACAGCGCGTGATTCAGGCACACCACTGGCTTGGTATAGATCCAGCGGCAGCTCCATGACATGCATGCCATCCTGATGCACTGGCAGCAACAAACAAGTGCCATCTGGCGACCAGTAGCAGCCTTTTGTATAATGCTGTGCCTCCATGCTCGATGGCCAGCAACGGCGTCCCAGCTCAATTACCTGGCGATCAAAGTAAGTCAAGCTTGGTATAACTGTACTTGAGTCGCTTTGTTCCAGCTGCTCCACTAGACTGCTCTGCTCACATGTCTGCTCATGCACTGTATCCTCTATGTCTATAACATGTGTGCTATCTTCCATTGCGCTGCTCTGCTCCTCCTCTTCCACCTCCTCCTCATCTACGTCTATGCTTACATCCATGGCGCTTTTGCTTAAATTTATTTCCTTTTGCTTTTTATTAACATTTATAGATATATCCTTAAGCACACTGCGTTGACTAGTATTTTGATCCACTCTTTTTAACTTCAGGCGTTCTTCCTCGCTGAGCGCGAAACTTATTTCTGGCATTGGCGATACGCTTAATTTGCCGCTTGGCGAATCTGCCGGCAAGGTCAGTTCCATGCTATTGAAGCTCACATTCTGGTTAAATAGCGAGGTCTGCTCTAGCTCGCTTATGTTTACAGCTAAAATAGCTTATAATTAGTTATAAGTTTCAATGTTTATTAATATTCAACTTACATTCTTCCATAGCTGCGAAAAGTGTGCCCAACTTTAAGTAAATGCAAAATGCTTTGCGCTCTACAAAATACTGTAAGTTTGATTTTCTTATAATTTACATTTAAGCTAATATTTTGAGATTTTTAAAGTCATTACTTTCGATTTTATAGTTAAATTAATGATATTTGCGCATACAGCACATGAACGGTAAGTAAATACTGTATAATTTAAAATGGCGGGTTAGAGTGTGGCCAAATAATAAGCAAACAAAAATAACACTGAAAACACTAAATAAATTTAACCGTTGTGTCGAAACGGTTATTAGTGTTGAGAAACTGTTGTAAGTGTTAAACAGCGTCTGAAAAGTTGGCGAAATAATTTAAATTAGCAGCCAAAGGAAAGTTAGCTAAACATAACAAATTATTAACATATAAGATTAAGCTAGTACTTATTCTGAACTTGAGTTTAGAACTTTGAAGCCACTCATGCGTCGCAAATTGTGTTGACAAACATTTTTGACTTGTCATTTACGTTTATTGAACTTTAATGCAAAAACTTTTGCTCACTCATCCCCAAGTTAAAGTGAGCGACTAACTGTGCTATATTTGTAGCCATAACTGCAGACAGCTTTGTTTTGTTTTGTATGCTTATAAATATGTTAAACCAAATGTACAAATTTTGTGTAACAACTCAACAACTTTGCAGCCATTTTTGCATGATAATTAGTCAAAAGTTTCTGCTGCGCGTTATTTGCATAATTAAGAGCTTTACAAGCAAATGAGTGCGGATTAACTGAAATTAAAATGACAGGTAACAGAATGAGAACAGAGCTAAGTGCTTATGAATCACACAGACGAAACATTTAAATTCGCAGCAAACTCTTAATTTCAAATTTAAACAAGACTTTTGGCAACTGACTGTGTGCTAATGATGCAGTTTGATTTGCTTATTGACTGAGAGTTTATATATGCTGCTCACGTTTAGCTTAGCCAAGTGTATACTAATTTAAATTGAATGCAATGCGCTGGAGCATTGACACTGCCCTGCCCAATGGGGCTCAACACACTTGCCTACAAGGCTTGAGAAAACAAAAATTTAGATCGCATTACAATATTGTTTATTATTATTATTTTTGGGGGAATCAATTAAGGGCGTGCAGGGCGTGCCCTCGTCTGGCGTCGAGGGAGCATTGCCTGGGGGGAAGGGTGCGAAAACTAGTTTGTCCTTTGGGCGTGTCGCTTGACTTCGCCTTTTGAATTTCGGTGACTGTACGCTTGGCCTTAAGTTTTAATACTTGTTTATGTGGTTGGCATTTGCGGGTTGGAAAAATAGAAATGTATTTATGCTGCACTCTCAGGTCAGAGCCTGGCCAAAAGGCTTTTGTGCGCTGGGCTTGGCCGCTCACCTGGAAAAGTCCCATCCACCGAGACGGGACAGACAGTGGTTGGTTGGTTTTGGTGGGGCCCAAGTAATATTCTAATGAAGTTTTGGTTGGCAGGTCGTAAATTAAAGAGCGCAACCACGTCAAGGATTATTTTTGGCTTGGGCCTGTCATAAAGCACTTTTTTAATCTTTAGCAGCGCCATTGTTGATCTCGCATATTGTCAGCTCAAGAATATATATACGCTTGTACTTGAACTCGCATTTGAAGGCGGCAGACCAAAAAGTCATTTGTGCGCTATTCATGTGGGACTCATTAGATGGAATTTCTTATGCTTGGCAAACTTTGCGACTTGCTGTTTTTTTTTTTTTAGCACAGCTCGGCAAGATTTTCTTTTTCCCTTGGACATTTTTTTGCTATTTTCCTTTTTGTATTTATATTTTTGTGTGTTGTGCATCCTTTTTCAGGCCTGCCTGACAATGAGTCGTGAGTAGAGAGAGAGAGCTATTGGCAAAGCTTTGAGCTTGGGCATTTCTTAAGGATTTTATTTTTGGCCTGAATATTCATGCGGCGGGTTAAGTGGCAAGAGCTTGGCGGGTGTGGGGCAAACATTCACATTTCGTTGTTAGTCAATGGGATGTTTTGCAAATTTTGCTGCATAATTTAGCATAAAATTGTATTTTATTGTCTAGAGACAAATTTAGATTGTTGTCGCGCTTGTTAAATTGATAGTTTTGGAATGAGTGAGGTAGTTAAAGTATTAAGTACTTAGCAGGCTTAAATAAGTGGAATACTCTTTAAAATAATTTAATTTCAAGTTGTTGAAAGTTGGTATTTATTTATTTACTTATTTAAATTTGACTACGAGCAGTCAACGCTAAAATAAAATTATTAAAAAAATATTTTAATGAAATTAAGCTTAGTATTCAACACTAAGTGTTGATTAAATGATTATTTTTATTTTTAACATAAATATTTTATTTTATTTACATATTTTTCACATTTTTTAATGAAATTTATTGGCACACCCAACAGTCTTTAGCGCTAATGATTTATTCTTCAACTGCTTAAGAACAATTAACATTATTTTTTTTTTATAAATTTTCCCCTAAGAGGCTGCTCTGTCCCTTTAAAATTGCCATATTTCTTAACTTAAATCCTTTGGGATCTATAAAGAAAAGTTTCAAGACATTTGCATAAAGAGAGAACAACTTCTGGAAGCTGTCGGAAGCTCCAAATCCAACTGAACGTTATCATATAAAAACAATCTAAGTAATTGTTGTTGTTATTGCTGCTGCTGTTGCTGCTGTGCTGCCCGCTGCCTGATGTTGTATGATGATTAGCTTTTATAGCAATATAAAGTGCGGCACGTAACATGCCATACAAACAAAACAATAAATATAATAAGCCATTGCAGTCGTAAATAATAAGCTTAAGTAACATGGAAATTCAAAATTATTACGACCAGCCAAAGGAAATGTAAAATTCCTGCAAAGAGTTGAAGAACGTTCGGAGGTTATTACACTCTGCAGATTTATTTTTGGCATTTGCTTGCAAAAATGTTGCGCAAATAAAACCGAAAAAGTTAATTTAGCACTTGGCTTGGCTTTGGGCTGGGTTGGGTTTGGGTTTGGGTTTCGGTTTGGTTATAAAAGCAGTGTGGGCTGCTTGGATGAAGCCAATGCATTCAATCGATTGCAAGATGTATCAACTGCTTATTTATCTGAGCTGCTGCTGTTTGCTGCTGGTGGCTGCCAGCAGCAAAGAGTTGGAAGAGGATGTGACCTATCAATTTCTAACTGAGCAGGAGCAAGTGACGGAGCCTGCTCCTGACGTGACTGAGGCAGCAGCAGCTGTGTTTGACTTGCCTCGCGATGGCAACACTTGCCCCACAAACTCGGAGCGTGGTCTCACTCGTCTCATACGCAATGCACGCGCTCAGCTGCCCATTGAGCGTATGCGTAATATTCTAGCCAATGCTCGCGATGATGCCGAAGTGGCAGCGCTGCTGCGTCTTGTGCGCAGCGATCAGTTCAAGGAGCGTGTGCAGTCACTGCGCAGCACCAAGGAGCAGGGTGTACTACGTGATTACATCTGTCGCGCTCTGCGGCTTAATCATAGTTACTTCTTGGAATTTGTGCGCAGCTTCATTAACACACAAGCGACTGAGCCAGCCAGCAGTAAATTGCCGCAGCGTCGTCCTGGTGTGCGTGGCTTGCTGCTGGACTTGCGTGATGCTTTGCCACGTGGCCAGCTGCGTGATATGTATCGCCGTCAGCTTGCGGCGGATAGAGACTTGGCGGATGCAGTGCGTCGCTTGCGTGGCCCCGAGTTCCGGCGTCTCTTGAGTAATGTCCGTGCTCTGGCCGAGTATCGTGTGGTGCGCACTGAGCTGGAGAAGGCCGGCGTGCCCTTGCAGGCGCTGCTTAATCTTGTGTCCAATGCTTTGGGTTGGGGTAATGCTGATATGGGCAGTGAGGTTGATATACTGAGCGCTTGAAAGGAAACAGCTGAGAAAATGAGATTGTGTTCAGTTTGCTAAGCAATTCGCTCTTTATTTATTTGAAAAATATTTATAATTTTTGCAGTCAACTTAAAGCCAAAATATTCAATTATTTTATTACTTCTCTTTTTTTAACATTTGAACGTATTCAACGTACAGCAAAGTTGAGTTTAAATTTATTTAAATGTTATTTAATACGCACAGGTAACTTTAACAGCTTATCAACTCAACTAACTGCACTTAGACAATCTCAAATTTGTCGCTGTCTTTACTATAATAGCAAACATAATCTTCATTATTATAATCAGAATTTATTCAAAATGAAATTGCTTAAATTTGAGCGCAGCTAGAGCCGTTTCAATTTATTTTATTATACTTCTTCATTTTATAATAATTTCGTTTTTACCTCTGAAGTTTTTTTTTTAGCTGCAAAAGCCATAAAAATGGAAAATTGAAAACGTAAAGAAAAGTGTGCTGCCATTTAATTAATTTTGACATAAAGTCTTCTAATGGGGGGACCGCTTGTTGTTTCGGTAGCCAGCACCAAATCAATTTAACACCAGCCAATCTTAACAAATAAACTGCAGTAATAGCGTATCTCCTTGCTTTTCTTTCTTTTTTTTTAATTTCCAACTCGCATTTGTCTTAACTTTGTCTGCAGTGTTTTATTTCCCCGCCATGCCACACAGATTTGTAACTCATTCGTTGCAATTATAAAAATAGCTGTCGACGCACAGCGGCAACTTGGACTTGTGTGTTTACATTTTTGAAGTAGAATCACCCGAAACCACTTCAAATTCGTTCAGGGTCAAAATCATTAGAGCAGACAGTTTACAGCATACGCAGCGTGGCAACAACAACAGCAATAGCAACAGCAACTCGTGTTGCTGCCACACATGCTGGACGTCGTCTTCGAAGGCGGCTGCTGCTGCTGCTGCTTCAAAAGAGTTCATCAACTGTGAAGCTGTCAACGCCAGCGTCTAATCGAGTCAACAGTTGCCATAAACAATTTACAAAACAGATCAACGACAGCCCAGTAGCCGCCCAAGTGCTATAAATAAAAACCCAACATCAATTTCCAAAAATGAACTGAAGTAAATAAATAGAAAAAAAAGGGCAAACGATGCGACCGACGTCGCGTTACGGAAATATACAAAAAATTATTTATTATTCTGCGCCAACGCAGTGACTAGCAAACAGCAACAACAACAACAACAGCGATAACAACAATAACAATAGCAGACAGCACTGAACGTGTCAAAGTAAATAAACAAACATGCTGAAAAATAGCAAGACAACAAACAAATTGATAAACGTCGGGAGCTGAAATGTATCTCCAAGATACTTGTAGACTTAACAACGAGTTAGCTTGTAGCAGCAGCTGCTTTTAAATATTTCAAATGTGATATATATTTGCATTAAAGGCAAAGTTTAAATAAATATTATAGAAATCAAAACTTAATATAAATTAAATAAATATTTATATTATAATAAATAGTTATAATTATTTAATATAGTTATTTATTATATTTATTTATTGCCATTAATGCAAATATATTTCACATTGCAAAACAAATTAAAGAGCTAAATATTAATGATAAATAATTATATACATACATAATATTTTGAACTCTTTTAAATTATTAAATGCATTCTAAATATTTAATACTACATTTTGTTTTTACTTATTTTGAATACTTACAATAAGCATATTTAATATTAAATTCTGCTGTAGCTATGTTTTATTAATTGACTTATTTTTTGTCTGTTGTGCATAAAAAGAATTCTAAGAATTTTTCAAATTAATATTATTTAGTTATGCCGCTTTAACTAATTTGTTTTGAGCTTTTGTTCATGAAAAAATAATTCTCAGAATTCTAATAACTAACATTAGCGGTAACATGCAACAATTTGCTGCACATTACGCTTTCAGCGCTTGGGGACACAGCTAGTTATTGATACGCTGCTGTTGTTGCATGCCACAAAGAGACAGAGAGAGTGAGAGGTAGACAATTGTTTGTTGAGCAAATCAGTTCTTTTGTTTGCTTGTTGCACGTTTGACTGGCAACGCTTGCGTTCCGCCACGGCGAACTCAATTAAGCAAATGTCAGTCGTTCAACTCTTGCCACACACCCGCACCCCAACTAGAGAGAGAGGGAGAGAGGCAGGGAGCGCCGAATCCCCAAGTGCCTGCAACTGCTGCTCCAACAGCTGGCAGCTTTCAACTGCTGCTGCTGCCGCACCTTGACTTGAGTGCAGGCAACGTCTCCAGAGGCAGCTCCACTTTCAACTTTGCTTCCGCCCCAGTCGAGTCAGTTGCAACATTGGCCACATGGCCAGCGCGTCTGCCATTAAAGTTGGACACGCTTGGCCAACGCCGCAACTGCAACTCCCAGCTTGCAACTCTTTCAGCTATGCAGTTTTTTTGTAGTTAAAGTAATTGTTACCCACGCTGTCTGGCGCGTTGTTTGGGTGGCAAAGTCGCCAACCCAAGGCCAACGAACTGCAGCGGCTCACACATACGCACACCCACTCACAAACACTCACTTTGTCTTGTAGGCCAAGAACATTCATTTTGGCCATGAATACGCCTTGACGTCATCAAATATGTTTAGAAAAACATAACACAGGCCGACTGGCCGACCTGACTGACTGACGAACGGAAGCCATTAGCTGCCAAAGCCAAAGCTTCAGCCTAGAGCCAAGTGGCAAGTATCCAAGTCGTGGGGCAAGAACGAAGCCGCATACCAAGCAATTAATAATAATTTCCGTTGCTCAACAGCAGCAAAGTAAGCAAAGCCAAGTTAAAGCACAAGTTGCAGCCATATGTTGAACATGGCAACAAAGTCAGTTTCTTGAGAACTTTGTCTTCACTTTTAAATGCAAATACATCGCAACTGCGTTTTAAACTATATATTTGTCTTCTAATTGAGTCCCGAGTTCAATTACTGTAATCATATTTCTCTGTTAACAATACCTAAGCTTTAATGCTCTTTGTTTGATATGCGCTGCCATTAAAATTCCTTAAATTTATTTCAAGCAGTTCACTTAATGTTCAGTTTGGTTTGAACCATCAAGTTGTAGCTGTATCTGTATCTGTATCTGTGGCTTCAAACGCTGCAGTGCGTTTTGATCGTCATGACAACCAAATAAATGCTCGCCTTCAGTTCTGCTTCCCTCCCTCCCCTGCATCCGCACCCTGTTGCTTGCATGACTTGGCGTTTGCTCAAGCGCTTAACCCAAATAGACCAAGCTACAAACAAAGGCCTACGAGTCTCAATGGCAACAAATCGAGCAGTGTATACACTAACTCCAAAGCATATATAGACATATATCAATTTGATTGAGCTACAAATGCTTTTTATTAAGTTAGAGCCATATAGAACTTAGCTAAATATAAATACAGAATATCAAAACCCAAATCATTTAAAATTATTTTTATAAGTATTAAGTAGTAACTTTTAGTCGCCATAATTAAATATTGCAAACATGAGTTATTTCAGACTGATAATCTTCACTTCAGCATTTTTGAAAATTATTTAATTTGAAGTTTGCTTATCATTTAAGTTTTGCTAATTAAAAAATAGCAACTTAGTTTTAACCTGAAGAAAATTTGGATTTATTTGAATACAGAATTGGTTAAAAGTTTGCGACTAAATATATTTTTACAAACTTAAAGCTGTGATAAGTACAAAATACCAACCGGGTTTTTACTATTTTGTCGCTAAAATTTAAATTTGAAAAGTGTGAACTGTGCAAATACGTTCTAATCTTATATCAAAGTGTATATATAATTGTTTGTTTAATAACAAAGTAAAGCCTCATTTCAATTATGTATACAGTAATTTAGCAAACAATTAATGCTTTAAAATTTGTTATATAGCAAATGGCTTGGCTTTAATTTGTTCAGCATTTAGCTACAGTGAAATCAGTTTATAGTGTAATAAACTACGTCAGCAGCTACAATAACAACATATGAACAAGAAGAATAACAACTACAACAACAAGAACAACTTCATCGAAAGCAATGCGATTACTTCGTAGTAGAATTAACAAGAGTCCAGAGGAGTCAGCGTCGCATATTGCGCCGCCAATTCCAAACGAGTCGCTTTAATCAGCGCTTTTCGATCTGACAAAACAATTGCCGGCCGGCGCAGTTGGTTTTGGTGCGCATGTTGCTGCTCCCATGGCAACAACAACAACACACTGCTCACTCCTCTCTCCTCCTCACTTAGCCTACAGCAGCATTGAACTCAAGTCAACACAGTAGGCCCCCACCGAATAAATTTGAAAACTTGCTGAGTTTTCAATTGAGCACAAAGCGAGCACCGAAGCAAAGGGTTGCCAAGCGAGGGTGGGGGGGAGGCGTTGTTCAATTTGTTTGGTCAGCTAGTGAGACCAGTCATTGTTGTTGCTGCTGCTGCTTTGGACAGTGGGTTAAGTGCGTTTTATGGTTTGTTGGTTCAAAAACCATAGCAAAACCCCCCGCCCAACCCCCACTACAGCTCAGCAACTTCAGTGGCAGTGGATCTATCATGCTTTAGCTATTACAAAAGTTTATACAAGGCACTGGTGACATTTTTGTTGCTATTGTTGTTGTTTTTGTTTGTCTTGTTTCGGGTCAATCAGTCAGTATTTCAGTTTCTTTCTTTTGTAATGATTTATGGCAAGTTATGGGGCGCATGGAATTTCGAATCAGAGCAAAATGCCTTGAAGCGCTCAGAGATTGAATATGCGTTGTTGTATTGGCTAAAACTGAAAGTTTTTTTTTTCTGAACAATCATTAAGCTTAATATGAATTAATTGTTAACGCGTTTTTTTTTTGTTTTTTTTTTTTTTGGCATATGGAGATGTCAGCTAATCCCATTAATTTTAGCTATACATAAAGCTTTTAGCAAGAATTTTTGTGTTGAAATTCTCACAGAATTAAAAGCACATAAAAATTTGAATTTGTATGCAAATGTTAAAGAATCTTTTGAGTTACTTAAGCATATGCTAAGCTTATACTAAGCTTAAGCCATAAACACCTTTCGAGCTTGTTATGAATTACACAAAAGCCATTGACAACATTTTTGTGAATGGCTCTTGTTTTTTTTTTTTTAAATGAATAAATTGAGTTTACAACCAACGCCTAAGTTTGTTTTTGGGGCCAAGCCCACGTAATAAATGCAACAGCAACTATAAATCCAATCAACTTGCATCTTGTGTAGGTGCAAACTTGACACGCGCCACAACCTGCTGCCGCTTCGGCTTTAAATTAATTAGCCGCCAAAACTGCCGCTGAACTTGACTTTGCTTGCATCCGATTTCGATAGAGAACAGCAGCTTATGTCATCCATGCGGGCGTCGTTATTAATAGCCATATACACATATATTTATACTCTAAGCTCATAAAAATAAACAAGCGTCTTAGCCTTATTTCCCACTTGGCCATATGTTTACTTCTAAGTTTGCAACCATAAATGGCGCAAAGTCTCATAGACGACGACCTACATCAATGTTAAGTGTCTGAACTATAATGAACTTAAAGTTATCACGATTATGTTTAGACTGCGACTGGGCGAGTGGGCGTGTCTAAGCCAAGAGTCCAAATGTCAGCTTATATTGTTTTAAGCGGAAAGTTAGTGTGAGAACATAAGCAAGCAACTTTAGCATTAAAAACCCACGCAGCGTTTAAATAAATAAAAACAAACTTTGAAACTGCGCACAATTAATTAAATAATACAAGCATTTAAATTGCTGTTTGTTGGCATTTGTGTTTCTTAGGCTTAGATAATAGTAATAGCTTTAATTAAATTTGCCTACAATTATTTAATCAATTCCAAGCTTCAAATTATTTACAAATATTCATTAAATTCAGCAGCTCTAAAATAGTTTATCAAACTATTTTATATACATATGTATCAACATTTAAGTTATTCTTTAAGTAAGAGCATTTTTTTTAATGAATAAAATTATAACATTTACGTTGGCATGCACCTTTAATAATATAAAAACTGTAGTTATTGTTTAGTCTTTGCTTCGCTTCTACCTGCAGCATCGTACGATGTGCAGCATCGCTCTCGCTCAGTCGCAGCGGCTGAGAACGATCGAGCTCATATAAAAAAACCAATGCAGCGCTGCTCTCGTTGATTTCAAACTGATAAGACATGCATTGCTTCGCGCTCTCACTCTCTGAATTGCTTGCGCGCTTCAGTCGCAGCAGCACTAGAACGATGGAGGTGCATACAAACGAAGAACGCAAGCAGCGCTGCGCTCGCTGATTTCAAGTTGATAAGGCACTCTTTCACTCTCTTTGAGGTGCTTGCGCTCTCAGCTTTCGTCGTAGCAGCGCATGCAAACGAAAGCAGACAAGCATTGATTGTCGCTCTTACTCTCTGATTGGCTTGCGTTCTCAGCTTCAATTCTTGCACTGATATCAATGTGTGTGTGTGTGTGAGGCTGGCACCCCAGGCCCAACAAGATGTGCCCACTGTCAGTTTCAGTTTCAGTTTTGTTTGCACTGTTGGCGACTAAACAAGCAAAGCACGAGCTGTCAGAATAATAATAATTAATAATTTCAATATGTTTGCATACAATCAAACTGCTGAACTAGCTAGCAAATGACAAGTCTTCAATTAATTAAAATACAACTTTCGCTGAGTTTCAGCATATTGCATGAAATTTGTATTCATAATAGTATATTTGCCATACTTTTGCTTTATTTATTACACTAATAAACTATAAAATATGTAGAGTGAAAGGTGTTTTGACTGCCATGATATAGCTATTATTTATTGTTTAAAACATATTTGTTTGTCATGTTCAATGTAAAATGCTTTGCTTTAAATTTAAATACATTATCATAATTGAGCTTGCTGGCAATAAAAACAAGTGAGCTTGAATATATTTGAAAAATTGCTCAAGCCACTGACTGACTGGCATTAGCATCCATATACATATCTATTGTAGCTTGTGTCTCTGCAATTGCCTTGATTTATTTTGGCATACAATTGTCGCATCTTGAGCAACTTGAGCAACTTTGAACAATTGTCTTGCCACTTCAGCATACAGAGCCAGAGCCAGAGCCAGAGCCAGACAATTGTGTCAACGCTGCACTTTTATTTATTATATGTTACTTTTCTCACATTACGAGCTTGTAACTCAATAGGACTCGTGGCAGCAGCTGTTGCTACTTGTTGCCTGTTGCCTTGCTTTCTATTGCCTGCCGGAGTTTGCCACATGTGGCAGCATGCATATATTTATTTTTATTATATGTGAATGACGCTGAACAATTTTTCACAAGCAGCGTTACGCTTGATTATGATTTTCTTGTAGCAAAGCACAAAAAACAAACGAAATTTATTTAGCGATTTATGTGTCTTGAAAATTACCAGCGAGTGTTGATTGCTGCCACAGACTGTAATGAGCTGTTGATAGCTTTCGCTAGCTGCGGAAGTTCCGCTCAAGTTGATGTAATGATGCAATCATTGTGGGTGTCTGAGTTAGAAAGTGAGCCCAGAAGAAAGCAAAAAGGCAATCATAATCATAATTATCATTAGTCTTGCGGGCCCGCATCTGTGCTAAATTGAAACTTAAAAAAGGCATAAACAAGCCAATTGCCAAAAGCTCTGCGCGCCTTCTATGGCCAAATTCAATATGCCCAAAACAGTTCGAGCGATTACATGGCTCAATGCATTGATTACAGCCAACTTGACCATGTTTGGGCTATAACAGGCAATTGTCTGGTAGCAGCAATTTGAGTGTAACCCGCCTCGAACATTCTCTGACATTTTTGGTTTATCAATTAGCCCACACTCTATGGTGGGGCACCCACACTCTCGACTCTTTAATCTTGTCTTGCTCTTGGCTGTGGTCAGTCCGACACACGCCCACTGCAACGCGACCTCTGCGACCCGCCCACATTCTCTTTGGCGCGTGCGCAGGCGCTCAACTTAATTTACATATTTAAATAAATTTTATTTTGTTGATCGCATGGAAATGTGGGCGACATTTTTATGCGTTTGCCTTAATTTTTTTTAAGTGACTGTTGTGCTTGGAAAACTCACATGTGCTAAAGTTTCACTTTTCATGTGCAGCTTTTGTTTTCAGTTTTTCTGGGTTTTTCTTTTAGAAATCCATTGCTGCAACACAATGTCTGTCACTTTCGCAGTTCTCACATATTTTATTTATTGTGTGAATTTTTGTTTGGTTTTGTGCATTTCGTGTTTGTAGATTTAATCACTAATGTCGACTGCCTAATGAGATTTCCAATTTTGATTAACATTAATTTGGCAATAAAAAGGCGACAGACTACGAAATGTTGTTCAAATGTCAGAGGTTAGTTAAATATAATGCAAGAAAATAATACACAATCAAATGCAGGCAACATTCTATATAAGCATTATAGAAAAAGTTGCTTACATAAAAAAATTAAATTTAAAAAATAATTTTAATTTAAATTATCAGCTTTATTATTTACTATACTATTCTAATAAAATAGTTTTGATATTTATTTTTGCTGATTGGCTGCGTAAATAAGATCTCAATGCTTATAGAATATTCAAAATTTTTGCTGATTGATAAAATCTCATTGCTTATAGAATATTCTTGCTTGTATGTAAGTTCCTTATATAGAATTTTTCTGTATATGGATTTGGAAATAAGCAGACAACAATTTTATATGCAAACACATTATTTCGCTGTATAAAGTTGCTAAATTTTTAAATATAAAACTTAAAGTTAAATTATTATTATAAGTAGTTTTGATATTTTACTATATACTTTTCAAAATCGATTTTTTCTGATTTATACACTATACTTGCTTATCATTATATTGAATTTTTACTGTAGTAAAACCATTTACTTTGCTGAATAAACTTGCTAGATTTTTAAATATAAAACTTAATGTTAAATTATTTATATTTCTCATCATGACAAAATTCAACAAAAATGTGCACAAAATAAAAATAATTATGGAGTTATTTAAAATACAAGTTAGGTGCCTGCTAACATGCTAAAATATAAATAAAAATACTTGGCATGCCAAGGCTGATTTATACAAATTATTCAACTAATAAATAATGCTTAATTGATTTTTATAAAACATTTCGGGCATGGCAAGCATTTCTTAACTTTAGGCAAACCACATTTCTGAACTGAACTGGAATTTTATTGTTGTTCTATCTACAGCTGAGCAGCAGCATTAATTATGTAATCCAATCGGGGCTTATTAGGAGAACGCATTGTTATTAGTGGCATACCGCCAGAAAATGCCAGCAGTCAATTAAAACAACATTATCCACACCAAAGAGCCAGAGACCAAAATTCAACTGAAATATGCAGCCTAAACTATCATTGGATAGGATTTGTTTAATAAACAATTTCCGCTTTGATTTGAACGCACAAGAGCTTCCAAGCAGACGCTAACACACGATGTGGCAAACTCAATTAGTTGCCACTGATGCTGCTGCTGCTGCTGGTGCTGCCACTGGACTGAGCATTGAGTGCATTAAGAGTTGGGGGGCTGGGGCCACTCAATTATGCGAGGCAGAGAGTGTGAAAACAGCGACCGCAGCCCAACACACCCGCTTGACCAGCAGGTTGAGATGGATTGGGCAGTGCAAACTGGACAACTGGCTAATGACTGTCTCATTGGCGCTCAGGTGAATGAGTTTGGAGGAAGTGCAGCTTCCTTTGCAACGTACTTACGCATTTTTCGCTTACTCTCGCTTCTTGTGATAATTTGCTTGACTTTTGCGCCTTTGATGATTGATTGTGAGCAATTCGATTGGCCTTTGGTATTTGCCTTTCAATACAAGCCGCCGCCAATAATGCGAGCAACAAAATAATGTCGCTTAATGTTGCTTGGCATGCGGTTAAGTGCGCTACTTAAAGTCCAAGGCCTACATACACATAAAATGGGTGTGTGTGCGCTATAATCAATCAAAGTTCTTTTTAACTTGGCTATGTGCCCTTTTTCTCTTGCGCGCTTCCACCGGAAAATATTTTAGCTTCCGTTCTTTGTTGCAGCAGCATGGCAAATAAATTACAATTAAATGCAACAAACATGCAACAATTATGCACACAGCGGATGTAATATTATCAGCCAAGCCAAGCGACAACATCATTAGGCACACAACAAGCCACACCAAAAAAAAAAAAATATAGAAGCTGCAGCTACTTTGTTCTTAGATTTTTTATTCTGCTACAGCATGTTGCCGCATAATCCACACACACACACACACAGCCAAAAGTTAGTAGAAAACAGCAGCGAGTGTAGTGACAGTAAAAGTTGTTGTCTAGCTAATCCGGAAGTGGGTCATTTTCCCAAACGCAAATGAAAGCAGCAGCGCCCGCACAGCGAAACGTTGAAAATCATCATAACACATGCGATGCGATGCGTTGCGATGAGAGTTACAAGTTGCGTGTTGAGCTAGTCAGAGGGGAAGAGAGTGTGGGGCTGCTGTGAACATAAAAAAAACAACAGCGTCGCCAAATGCAACATAATAATATAATCAACAACGAAACAATATGTGGGAACAGCAACGGGATTTGGCTTGCTACATGATCATCATTAGTTAGAGTCTTGCGCAAAATATAAATTTTTTATGCAGCAGAACAAATTTGTCTACTTAAAACTGTTTACATAACAAATATAACCGCTAGACTTAATTTGCTGAACTAACTTGCTTAAAATATTTTCAAAAAAGGTAATACAGCGAAATAATTACAGCTTTGGCCATTATATAGAATTGGCAATTCAAATTTCAAATTCTGATTATAGCGCCCACATTATTGTGTTCAAATTATGCCAAAATTTAATTTAGCTAAGCTATAAAACTAATGAGCTTATTCTACAGAATCTCATTAAATTCGGTATTCGGTATATTGAAAAGGTTAAAGAGCAGACAATATAAACTCAATTGCTTGTTAAATTCAGCAGAAGCTGTAGGTATAGGCGCTCTTCTATTTGTTATGATAAATTCCCTGCTATTGACCTTAGCTTAAATTAGTGCACCGAAGGATTTGTTGGCAAACGAAACTTTTAACTGTTTTGGCCTTAAGCATTAGGCAGCGAGAAAAGAATCTTAAAGCAGTGAGTTCATTTATTTATGAGCAGCAGCATTTGTGGCATTTAAATTTGTCTATAACTTTTATTGATTTATTGCCTTAATTTGCATAATACTCATAATATTTTCTTATTTACTTTTCTTCAACGTATTGAACAATTGCTGGCATTTGTTTTGTTCTCAATTGTTCTGCACATTTTCGAGAACTCTAAGAACTTTCTAATCGCGAACCCTTTCGTAAATCATAAACAAGCACTTTCTAAAATATGCAATTCACAAACGAGGCGCCATCTACCTGTTCGCGCTATCTACCTGAGCTGCTGCTGCTCTAATTTGTTTCACAGACAGCGTTAACTGGAAATCGTTTAGGCCCAAAAGTGTCGCATTTCATGGCTTGCTGCAAATGGGAACAGACACAAGCGACAAAGCGGCGCGGCTTGAAAGTATTCCGGACAGATTTATGAATACTTTCGGATTTTTTCTTCTTATTTTCGTAGCTGGTATTTAATTTATGTTGTGCACTCTGTTTGCTCGACATTTTTTCTCTATCTAAGGCAGCAAAGTTTTTATTGCCAGGGCGTTCAAACATAATAGCGATGTATGGTCTCTGATACGCCTTTGAGTTTATGCTAGCTGCCCCTATGCTAATGCCTTGCTAAGTTCATAGAGTTCAGCTTCAGTGCTTAAGCTTAAGCATAATAAGATGTCCTTCGTCTCTGCTCCTGTGTGTGCTTTGCTCTGTGGCTAAAAACCTTTCACTCGGCGAGTTCATCAGACAAAATAAAAAACAACCGTTGACAGTTTATTTTTTTTCGGGCTCTCATATATGTTGCCAGACGCATAATTTGGCTGCGACACATTCCGCAAATTTGTCACGTAATCAAACATGGAATTATACAAAAATACAAAAAATTCTGTTTGAAATTTATATTTACAGCACACGCCAATTCATTACGACCAACAACGCGCAAATAAAACAAAAGCCAGGCAATTTTTAAGCTAAACCGCAGCTCAAATATGTCTGACAACAACATCGCCAGACTTTTCAGTTAGAGCATAAAGCACATATCATCAGGCTCAGGACTCAAACGCACGCAAAGCCAACAAAAACAACTTTGCGAGCATTATCAGCAGTTCTTTTTATTATGACTTGGTCATGTGCCACTGAAAAAAAAAACAACAACAAGTGTGCATTAAATTGAACGCAGCTAAGTTGTTGATACACTTTGACTAGCGCAGCTCATGTAAAAATTGTATTTGCTGCAGTGCTGCGGCAAAATAAAAAAATAGAGTAATAGAATTTTTAAGAGAGCATGGAAGTAGCTACATACCAAATTTTATACTCCAAGCTCTTATAGTTTCTGAGTTCTTGTTGCTCATACAGACACGCGAACAGATGAACAAGGCTCTATTGACTTCGCTGCTGTTGCTGCTGCTGCTCAAATATAACAATTATATATTATTTGGTCGCTGCTACATTTGGCACAACTTTGCGCTACCCTACGCCACTTTAACAAAAAATCCAAGTGTATCACACAGATGCCTTCACACTCCTATGCTTCAATACTCATGCCAGCGACAATTTGTCTTTTTTTTTTAGCTGACAGCTGCAGAAATACAGAAAGGCACAACTGTAGGCATATTTGTCATTCAAAAATTAAAAGTGACAAGCGGCAATGTTTTTAAATAAATTCTCTAATATCAATATACAGCCGTTTGTTATTGCAATTTCGACAAACTCATGCAAATTAATTCGCACTTGTTTATACACGTGTTTAACTTCAAAGCTGCCTCAGCTGCGTATGCTCTGGGGTCTCACGCAGGAAGTTGAAGCTTATCGCTCTTGAATGCAAACAAGCGCAAAATGAGGCCCCATTGTGTCTTCCATTCATTCATCAGGCTATTTGTAATTGGATCGTGATAATTGTCAGTGTTATCAATAGAGAGCAGTTTGCCTTTTTGATAAAGCAACACGCATTTCCGCCAGGCGCAGGCAGCTAAGCAAACATAGATTTGTTATTATTGTTTTGTTAAATATTTGTTAGATTTAAGCATTTATTTGCATAATGGCAGATAATTTGGTTCACTGCACTGCTAAATGTATTTTTAGCTAATAATTTAATTGAAATTGAATATGCATTTTAACAGTTTGTTGCTTTTTCAATTGCTTTTGTTTCCACAAATGACAAATTCGTAAAAATAGCTACAGAACAAATTTGTTGTTGTTTGTCAACAATTAAACTTGGGCTGCACTTGTTGTACATATATTTATTACTTTTCAACAAAATATTTGCTCCACAAAAGTTCAAGACAAACAATTCAAAGTCAAGCCAATTAACCAGCGGCAACAATTTGTTGTAAACAAGAGCAAACAAACAATCCATCTAGCTATATATCTGTCTATCTAGCCATGCATGACCCCAGCTTAAGTATCTTTTGTAAGCTGTTTGAGTTTTTGTTATTATTAGCTGCGACTTCGGCCTCAGGGCAGCTGCTGTCACTTGCAGTTTGCGCAGTTTGAGTTCAAACATTTTCAAATCAACAATAAAATTGAAATGAATTTGCCATCAATGAGCCGTGCACAGCAGAAAGAGAAGCTGTATTCAAAAATACTTTGGCCCCTTGTCGGCATGAGTGTAGCAACTTTGCCCAAAATTCCCATTCGTATCGAAATCTCGACTGTCAAGAGCGCCACAGTGAGATCTGGCGGCTGATACCTTTCTTATTCTTATTGTACTAATTGTTGCCTGTAGAGTTGGTCAATAGGTGACGTCGACGCGGCTGGGCATTTTACCGTTGTTGAACCGTTTCTGTCTGCGGCGTACAGATACTGAGTCAGCTTTTATTCTCAGTATCGGTTTGCCCGATTACGATAACAAAGCAAGTTAGACAGTACTGACCAACGCAAGAGCTGGAATCGAAGAGTGTACCGCGAAGCGAAGGTGTGTGTCCACGCTTGAAATACAGGCCTTGCAAGTGCCGAGCCGAGAGAGCACGACAGAGAGAGAGAACGAGAGAACAGAGAGAGAGAGAGCGAGAATAACGAGTATGTCGGCCAGCGCGTGTGGCTACAACTTATTGGTTGTTACTGTGCGATTAGAGGTTATGTAGAAAGGCTCACCTTGTTGTCGTATAGATGGGCGTGTGCATTCCAGGTCAACTTAGCTGTAGGAGAGTGATGATAGATAGTACTAGCCTCGCTCGGCGTTGAACGTCATGAGGTCAGAGTTACGGCATGGTTTAGACTGTCGCCGTAGACTAGTCAACTTGTTAGCGCAAGTGTAGCCTTTGTCGAAATTAATTTATTTGTTCCTTTACCACATATCTGTACACACACCTCGACAGCAGCTAGGCTTTTACTTATAGCTGTATAATTTTTCGTTGGTTTGCTGGCTCATATTTGTATCAAGTTAAATTGTGGTCATGTCTTGCGGGCGCTGAGCTTATGCACATCATGTGGTGGATTTCGCTCCTTAACGCGCTCACCAGAAATTCCAATGTCAGAGTTGAAGAAATTGCGTATTAAACTGCCCGCGCCGACCAAAACGCTCAAGATCAAAGCGCACGCAGTAGCTTAAGCTCTTGTTACGTATTACATTTTTATTCCACCAGAATGTTTGTGTACGAGTGAATTTGTCATGCAGTTTCATTTGCATTGCAGCAATTATAGGAGAATAAAAAAGTTTAATGGAATTAAGAAGCCAAAGTTTATTAAATAGCTTTTAATTAAATTTAAGCTGATTATGGGCAGATTTTTATTGCGCTCTGGTTAGCCATAGGTATGTTAACAATTTAAAGTTTATAGCTGCGTGTACTCGACTGCGCTATACACTTTGCTGCAATTCATTGTTTGCGTTGCTTGTCTATGTTTAAATAATAAATTAAAGTTTGTCGCTGACATTACTCGACTACGACTAACAAACTTGTTAGCATTTGCTTCAATAGTCGAGAATTAACAATTTAAAGCACTCAACTACGCTATACACTTTTGAATTAATTTAGCTTTTCAATTTAATTCTTAGCTTACATAACTTCAGGCCTAACAAATGAATTAGTTTTTCCTTTGTATATCTTAATTGCCATAGCTTGTCTTGTTATGCGTTGTATGTTAATTCTCTGAGTCGCACCCTACATAAATATAAAATCAGTTTTGGTTTAATGCGGCATTTTCCATTTCCCAGTTACACAATCCGTTGCGGCTTGAAAACATTTTAATTCGTTAAGCACATTAGCTGGCCTTTCTAATGAATTGTATATTTATTTATAATTTATAATTAATATGCAATGCACTGTGAAATACATTTAGCTAATCAATTAATTAAGTTAACAGCTTGCTCTCATAGTTATTACCAGCCACTAAGGGCTAATCAGTTAGTTAATTACTTGGCTTTGATGCGCCGTCTTGTTTGCCAGCCACGAACAAACTTGAGCATGTTTAATTGTTAAAGCTTTTGGCCAAATCGCAGGTCACGCAAGCGTAAAATGTCGATAAGACAAGCGTTCCAGCCGCATCCTTCTTCAGTTTTTATCGTGCTTGAAATTGATTTCTTTCTTTTGTTTCACTCAATTGTCGCATAGACAGCTCCCACGCCTGTCTGTCTGACAGACTGACTGTCTCTTGTGGTTTCTGATTGCTTTTCTGGCGCTATTCACGTTTTACTAATTTCACTCCATTACGTTTTGCAATATAAACTTTGCCGTAGCTATTTTTGCGGTTTTTTTTATCCGCAAACGCCCCTATTTGCTTTCAATCAATTGCAACGAAAGTGAAATTATGCTTAAAAAAAAAAGAATATGGTTGAAGAGCTTGACAATCAGTTTGATTAGCACTAATTAGGGAAAATTAGGCGCTACCCGCATATTGGTAGTAGAACAAAAAATCAACAGAGTAACATTACAACGAAGAAGACTTGAGTTCTAAATTTATATAATTTTATAAAAATTAATTCTATCAAACAGACTGCTAAAGTAAAGTTCTGTAATTTTGAAATTTAGCATTTAATATTTTTCACTGCGACTTTCGTACATTAAAGTCTAAAATGGCTAAAATAACTTTCGTTCTTAATTATGAATTTATAATTAAAATGTTTACAACAGCGAGAGCATCAAATTCAGGCAGCAATTGTTTTGCTTTAACCCTTTGCTTAACAGCTGAAATAATTATAAATTAATGCACTGGCTGTTGGCATATTTTAATGTTCTTCTGTTTTTTTTTTCTTTTTGGGGGCACATTTGTCGCCATCAAAGTTGATTGGCTGTCATTAAATGTGGCAACAATAATAATTATTGTTTGTTGTTTTTTATCGAGTGTAATTTAATTAAGTGGAGTTTTGCATTTGTTTTAATTGTGCCGCCTTTGATGTTATTTATTTTTTAGTTTCACCAATATAGTATATACTATATTTACTTTGATTTAATTTAGTACATACATGCGGTCATTTGTAGCGTAATTATTTGCAGCACTAATTGGTGGCACCGCAGCTTTGAGGCTTTTGTGGTGCAACAAATCGATTCAATTTCCCATACACGAGCGCAGTAAAATGGCAAAAAAGCCTTAAGAATTAAATAAAATTAGTTTGGAGCAACAATGAGGCGGCTTACTTGTGTGTATATTTTAAACTGGCATTTAAATTCTTTTTAATAAATTCCATGCTTTATAGTTGCCACGGCCATGCTGCTGCTTGTATTGACTGCCAATGTAACCCAGTCGGATGTTGCACCTTGGCCTATCATAGGACTTACGGTTTAGTAATAAATTAAACACATGCGACTTTGTCTGCTGCATGTTAAAGTAAAAAGCATAAACTGTTTTGATTCATAGCCAAAGCGCAGCACAAAATGTTTATATTTATTTCCCATAGTGTTTATCTCAGTCAGTCAACTCGCTTGAATTTTCATATTGAAATTGAGGCATTAGGCTTTGCCAATTTGTCAGCCATAGCCACGATGTGTTAACATGTAAATTGATATCTCAGCATTGTTGCCATTGCCTTTGCCATTGCCATTGATGGCAGCCCATACAGCTCGTTTAACGATAAGCCTGGCGACGCAGCTAAATTGTATTTTATATGCTGCTGCTAACGATGGCTCTGCCCTCAGCCTGCGAACGGATGAGCTCAGACTTAAGACCCAGACTGAGCACAGACCCAGTTACAGATACGGCTAACCAGCTACAAAGCACGCACACTGATCAATGAATTTTATGTGGTTTTATGTGGTCTATACCCCTCCATCCCCCATCTCACACAACACGCTCTTTCCCTAGCTCTTTGGCATTGTCTTGTGGTTATATTGGCAGCGTTGTTTTTGTCATCAAGCCAAGTTCATTGATAAAACTTGTTGTAGCTGTCGCTTCCTCTTTGTAAGTGATTTTTTACTTCAGCAGTTTCTATGCAGAGCGTTGCTGTTGTTGTTTTTTTTCTTCTCTTTTTTATATAAATCCGGTCGGTCGGTCAGACAGCCAGACAGTCGGTGTGAATGTCATGAGACTGACATGCCCCAGAAAATTGTAAAAAGGAAGTAGACGCAGCTAGTAGCAAAATTATTAAGCAACAATTTTGTAGCAGAAGTTCTAAGCAGTCATATCTGAAATCAAATTTAATTATGGCTATCTATAGTGTTGCATAATTTGCATTAAATGACATAAGTCAGCACTTATTTAGTTTAAAAATCTGCATAAAGTGTTATTTGTTTTCATTTGCTAACAAAGCTTTCAACCAAAAATAAGACATCAGTGAATTTTATCTCATTTTTATTTCATTTGTTGGTGCTGGCAGCTATAAAAAATAAATATTTAAATTAAATTAAATAAACGTTGATTGTTCTGCAGCTAAAGGATAAAACTCAAGGCAATAGCAAAAGCATAAAATAACAAAATAAAATAAACAAACGGCATTTTTTTTAAGCAATTTATTAACTGCGCTTGCCATCTGGTCTATGAACTACACATACACACACGCATATGAATCCAACTCTCAGAGCAGAGTTGCGGGCTCATGCTGATTGCGGATCAGCACTTGGGTTTGGTCCTATAGGCCAAGGAGCTACAGGATCTGCTGAAGGAGCGGGCTCAGCTAATGCAACAGGAGCGGGCTCTGCGTTTGGTTCTGCCAAGGCCAAAGGAGCGGGCTCTGCTATTGGAGCGGGCTCAGCAATTGGAGCGGGCTCAGCTATTGGAGCGGCCTCAGCTTTTGGAGAGGGCTCAGCTATTGGCTCAGCAGATGCTACAGGAGCTGGCTCCGCATTGGGGCTTGGGTTCGGGTTCGGGTTTGGCTCCGGCTCTGCCACGGGATGGGCATTGGCAATGTGCAACAACGCAAAGGTTGAAACTAAAATAATAATAGAGACTTTTTTTTAGTTTATTTAGAGTAATTTTTGTAAGGATTGTGGCCTACCAGTTGCAATGATGAATGCAGCAAGAAATTTCATGTTACTTCAACTAACGTCTGGGCAATAATTGCAGCTGCTTTTATAGGGAGCCAATGGGCAATAATTAACTATGGCAATAATCAATTAACATTTATGCAAATTGCCAATTATGTACAGTCAATGATTGGACTGAGAATAATTTAATGTAGAGTACAGTATTAAAAATTATTTATGCAAATTAAGTGTTGCTTGCAGTTTTGTAGATAAACAAATTGGCAAAAGCTTTTGCCATAGATTTTCATGCAGTTTATTAACTGAAAATTATACAAAATCTTTTTTAACTGCGCCTAAAAAGTTGCACTCAAATGATTTGCCCTTTTATTCTTTACACAATTTATTTAAAACAATTTAATTTATTTTTGACATTTTATTGACTGCCTTTGCATACAAATTATAATCATTACATAAGTCTATGCCTTAGTCTGTGTGTGTGTGTGTGTGCATTTATTTTTCAATAGTGTTGCTACTTTATGTTGACATTGGATCCACTGGAGCATCAGGCACCAAGTCATCAAGATTTCCAAATGCTTCTCGGCCAGCAACTGGTATGAGTGGAGCATCTAGCTCTGGATTTATATTTTCTGCCTGAAGATCTGACGGCAGCTCCGCTTTCAGTGTTATGGCTGTAGCCTCATCTCGTGCATCCATTGGTGGCTCTGCATCCAGTTTGACTAGCAACAGTGGTTTTGCTTCAAGTTCAGGGATCGGCATAGCTTTGACGCTTTGCAGCAGCAGCGCAAGTGTTGCAACTATGGATATGGAAATGATGTCTAAAGCTAAAAATATACTTTTAAACTTTACCAATAGCAATTAGCAATATTTGAAGAAATTTCATGTTCCACAGACTGAACTATGAGCAGCACTTGCAGTTACATTTATAGAACTATGCGTACGTTGTGGCAATAATCAATTAGCATTTAAGCAAAAGCTATAAAAAGGCAGCAGCACATTGAGATAAGAGCAACTAACAATTTATTTCAACATTTCGTACTCATTGCTTTATCAATAGCCCAAAAATTTTTTACATATACTTGTACATTATTTATGAAAGCTTTTTGCTTGAGCTTATGGTGCTGCCTCTACTAAATCAATGGGTGCAGGTTGACCCCAATACATTCCTGGCAATGCATTGCTATAGACGCACTGCAGCATTGCAACTTGGAAAAGAAATGCGCAATAATTATTTAGTACTGCAGTTGTTTAGTTAAAATAGCTTACCACTTGCAATAAAGCAGGCCGAAAGAAGTTCAAAATACACAGTTAGAATGACAAACTGTCGCACTATCGGGCCATAAATATAGTGCCAGCCATGAAGCGAAAATATTCAAATTAAATTAAATTAACGTTGATTGTTCTGCAGTGCTGCAAGTGCAATAAAAAGCAGTTTGGACATAAAGGATAAAACTCAAGGCTGAGTGAGTGCGACGAATAAAATTACAGTAGTCAGCAATTTGATATAATAAAAATTATGCTGACAACAACAACTAAAGTAACACATGAATGTATTTTTTTACATTTTTATTTCACTTGCTGCTCGTCACATTTCATATATCGTCTGATATTCTAAAGGGCTTTCGATGCGTTACCGCAGTGGCCCAGGGCTCGTTCCCCTCTAGTGGAGTAGCAAATGTTTTAGTTGCATCATTGGAGCATTGATAAAGCAACGCAACTGTATAAAATGTTTTAGCTTAGCTTTGATTATTAATAAATTTTGCAATGTGCTCTTACCCAAGCTACCCAGGAACCAAGACGTTAGCTTCATATTCAGACCGTTGAAGTGCAACAAATGCTCAGTAGCTGCTCAGCATGTACTTTATATGCAATTTGTTCTGTCATTTTGTAATGGAACTTCTATGTAATTAAAATCGATTTGTCATAAATATTTTATTGCAACTCTTTTGGTTGCGGTGCAAGAATAAAGATTTAAACGATAGGGGGTACTGCTCTTGATTGTATTTATTATGATTAGCACATAATTTAGCATGTTAGCATTGCTTGTGTACTTGCACAACACTTAATTACCATAAATCCAATGGTGATAGTCTCGGACGATTGATAGAAACTGGCACGTGGTATGCTACTTGGGGAATATAGTATGGTGGTCTAATAATTGGTGGCCTATATAATGGTATTCTTTGGTAGTTTGCATAGGCATCTGCCAGTGGCTGCTTCGGGGCTCCAGATTTAAATAAATCGGCGAAGGGGGCCTCAGTTGCATCAGACCAAAATAAATTCGGAGCATCTGAAGCTGGTGCATCAGAGGCTGGTGCATCAGAGGCTGGGGCATCAGAGGCTGGGGCATCAGATGCTGGTGCATCAGAAGCTGGTGCATCGGAAGCTGGTGCATCGGAAGCTGGTGCATCGGAAGAAGCTGGTGCATCGGAGGCTGGTGCATCGGAAGCTGGTGCATCGGAAGCTGGTTCATCAGAAGCTGGCGCATCAGAAGCTGGCGCATCAGAAGCTAAAAAGATTTGATCGTACCTTAGGGTACTGTCCTCAATTTTCAGCTTACGGGGCAATGGGGTTCTAACTGCAGGGTTAGGGGTGGGATAAGGATTAGGTGCAAGTCGGAAAGGGTATGGACGAGGTCGTGGAAGAAGAATACGACTAGGATTAGGAATAGCGCGTGGAATAAAAAGTGGATGAGGAATAGCAATAGGTCTATTAAGTGGAAGAGGTATGATGACAGGCTTGGTGAGTCCGCCTAGCCGATTTCCGTAAACATAAGCTGCTAGTCCTCCATTTTCAAATCGTAATTGGAACTGGGTTTGGCAATCTAAGCAAATGGAACCCAAGTTGCTGCCCCGTATATTAAGTGTGGTATTGCCATTGGTTTCATCATTATCTCTACGGTATTGCTGATCGTCACCATAGATCGCATGCGGTAATACAGCCAAGCCTGTTATGAGAATAACAATTAGAGTTTAGAAAGGGTCTTACAGCTCTTTGCTTGTACTTACTGCAAACCAAGAGGAGGCAAGTCGACAGGTTGACCATTCTGTTTGAGTGTTTGCTCAGAACTACCCTAAGCTAAATCTTTAGCTTGACTTGTCTACTCGGCAGTCTATGTCCCAAGCTGGATAAGTTGTCACGGCTATAGGGCATGCCTATTAAGATGGCTTACATAATATTAAGGAAGTAATCTAAAACAAAGAAATTGCATTTGTTTCGGCTTCTTGCATAAGTCTCAATAATATTGTTAAATACGCTTGAACTATTATAACATGAGCGTTAGGTTACTAAGCGATTTGTTTAGGGTAAAGTCGAAAGGTTAAAGGTATGCATGTTTATTTTTATTGACTTGAAGAAAGTATTATTTTATTTAAAAGATACTTTTTAAAAAAATTTGAATTTGTTGCAAGCATCTTATGCAAATTGTGCCAAAGTTATCGCCCAGAATATTCAGAATTGTATGATAGTCTCCAGTTGCATTGTTCCGCTGATTTGTTTGTATATTATAAAAAGCTGCAGCATTAGCCAGGCAAGCACCTATAAATAATTGGGTTTAGTTAGTAGTAGCTTAATTAAAGATGAACATGCTTACAGCAAAGCAAGAACACCAAGCAGTTTATTATCAACATATTGAAGCTGAGTGGACGATCTTTAGCTGTCTATAACTAGATTCGATTTCAAAACTTTGATTTCGAAGAAAGCAAATGCAGCTGGCTTTGCTCACAGCAGATGTTTGTTACTAATTAAATTAGTCTCAGGTAAAAAATAAAACGACATTTTTGTTAGTTACGAAATTTTATCATATTTTATTAAACATATATGTTAATTCGTTGAACATTTACAATGTTAAGGACAATCAATACAATGGGTTACTTTCGCTGCTGAAGTAGTCGAAATAAGTTCTGGTGTTGTTACGCTTGCTGTCGTAGGATTTACTTCAAGTGTTGTAGTTGCTGTTGGCGGGTCCAGTTTTTTCGGAGCTGTAGTTGGGGGAATTGGTGCAGGAGTTGGAGTTGGAGCAACTGCTGGTGGTTGTACAACTAAAAGCAATTTCGAGTTTTTAAATAGTTCACAGATACTGCATGTTTCATTTTTCTGTATGACAATCGCTTTTGGGTTAAGTAGGTCCTTCAAAATTTCAACCACGTCCTCTTTTGGCTTGTGAGTTTGCATAATTCTTGACAATAATTCGCGCAGTGTATTTTTGTCTCGTATAGTGAAAACTATTTCCTTTAATGTAACGCCTAGTTCCAACTTTGATTTCTTTGGGTCATTGATTAGATCCAAAATGCTTTGAAAATCATATCTCGGCTTGATATCGAAGCCTAATCCGTCCATTACCTTATATAACTCGTCTTTTATTTTATTGGGCTGGTTTATTTTTTCCAACAAATCATGCAGACCTGGTGGCGGCAGAATCAGTGGCTGCGCTATATTTGGCTTATTGAGTAAAGCAATAGATCCTAACTGGGGGCTCGGGCCAAGCTTAGTATTAAGTAAGCGCTCCAAGACATCGCGTAGATCAGTATCCAGTTCAGGCTCACGTTTTGGTCTTGAGGGGAGTGTAGGCTTACCATCATTAAGCAAATTATCCAGCATGTCGCGTGTATCATCGCTCAGCTCATCATTGTTATCATTTTTTTGCTTTTTCGCTTCTAGTAATCCTTGCAGTATATCGTGTAATTCATTTTTGGGTTTAGCTGGTGCTAGCAAGTCGCGTAGACTGGGCTGTTTTTTCTGTTTCAGTATCTCCAGAATTTCTTCCACTTCATTTTTTGGTGTTAGACTGGGTTGTTTTTTCTGTTTCAGAATGTCCAGAATTTCGTCCACTTCATTTTTTGGTGTTAGGCTGGGTTGTTTTTTCTGTTTCAGAATGTCCAGAATTTCGTCCACTTCATTTTTTGGTGTTAGACTGGGTTGTTTTTTCTGGTTGAGAATATCCAGAATCTCGTCCATTCCATTTTTTGGTTTTTCAGAGCTATGCATTATTTCGATGATAGTGTGTATGTCTTTTTTAAGAACATCCGCAACCATGTTTTGACTACCATCTGCAGGTTTCATGGAATTCAAAATATTATCCAACAATTGTAGTTCAGCCTCTTTATTTACACCCAATCGATCGGAACGATCAACACCGCTTTGTAATAATATTTTAGCCAAATTCGCATTTCCATTCAATGATGGATGTTGAGCATTGTTGAGCATCAACATGTCTAGCAACTGTAAATTATTAGCTTTCTGATAGGATTATTACCGTTATGTATGTTAAAATATTTTAGACTTGCCTTTAACTTTTCGTCAGTTGTTGCCTGACCCAAAAATCCATTATGATTTATTATATGTTCCCGTAGATCATGCTGATCATGTTGACCCTTGTTGTTGATATTATGATCCAAAACTTCGGGCATGAATAAACTGCCAGGAACAGTTTGAGTTTGACTTTGATATTGTGTAAGCTTGTAATTGATTCGCTGTGAATTGTCCGATTGGGGTGATCTAGATCTGAGATCTATATCGTTAGGTCCAGACCTGAGATCTATATCGTTAGGTCCAGATCTGAGATCTATATCCAAGTTGTCAGATTGGGGTGTAGGAGGTGGCAGGTCTTGTTGTTGTTGCTCAAAATTATTATTTTCATTCTTTTTATCAAGTGGCATAACATCATTTTGAGAAGCAATATAGTCCGGCATTAGCAGCAAGCCAATGACTTGTGGAAATTAAATGTTAAGTTATGTCCAAAATGCAATTTGTGCAACTTACCAAGCGCTAAAAACTTAATTCTGCTTAGAGCTCTCATACTGTTTGGATATAACATTGCACTAAGTGCAAACGAAGCGCTTCAATTCAATTGTAGAATATTTATACAAACTAAGACTAATGCGGTTAGCTTGGCTCTAATAGAGTTCCACATCAAGTGCTTAAATATAAGAGTCATGTGTCTAATAATATTAAAATAATTCTATATATGTACCACATAGTTTAGGCAGAATCAAAAGCTAAACGGAAGTATTGCTGCTTGAATTTCGAAAGCTAACAAACGAATTTTCCCAACAGGTTCTCTCCCGAACGAACGGTTCATTGCTTGATTTTATGGCCATCCAAGCATAATTTAGCCATTAATGTGGCACTAATGTGGCTTTGATTTGTGTGTACGATGCGCCTAGAATTCAAAAATAACGCCTGCTGCATATAAAGTTCGACTTCAAAGACAACTAGTTATTTAGTAAATAATATTGCTGCCAAGCAGCAGGTGGCTATAAAGAAATGCATCTGCAATCGATGCCATAGATTCGATTTCAAGACAGTTAAACTCCATTCCATGTAACTGCATGTGTTGTAATCAAATTACAAGATTGGCTTACAATTGAAAATCAAATGCATATTAACATAATTACAAGCCACTCAGTTTATATTCAAATTATGGTCGTTTTCTATTTAAAATGTAATTAAATGAAAAGTGAGTCGAGCCAGTGCTTTGCAACACTTACTAAGTGTCTATAATAGAAGCTGCTGCTGCTGCTATTACAAACAGAAATTCAGTTGAGTTTCATTTTGATTTTCCCAACAATATTTCAAGCTTACATTACAAGTATTTCGACACATGTGCTGCCTCGCTTACCTGTGTCAAAAGCCTATTTCTTTATGTTTGCTGCGCCATTAGCCACACACCGCAGTCAAATTGGCATTTAATGTTGATTTATTAGCTGCAATCCATAAGATACAATTTCTGATGTCGCGTGTGTGTGCTTCAAATGTAATTGAAAATTGAAAGTTAATGCGCCATGGTGTGAAGTCTGTTGCATTAAATGAAAGTGAAACTTGTGCAACAATTTGCTATTGGCCAAGAGTTCAGCTCAGCGCTGTTCTTGGCCAGCACGCGTGGCCGTCATCCCAAACGTTTGCGCACAATAAATCACTCGACTTTAATATATCATCTTAATTATGCGAGCGCAGACAGATTAAATTTGAGCACAAAAGAAGCTGCAAAATGAATATATGCATGCATAGCTAAATTTAACAAGCAGCTTTTCGCTGAAACAAAATTTAATTTCAAAGAATGCGTTTGATGGTTTTAAGTAGCGCAGCAGACACTTCAAACAAAAGCAGAAAAATTAAAAATATTTGCTAGTCTTGGAATATTGAAATTTAAGACGCTTTAATTAAGTTTTATTCTGTTATATATAACCTTCAGTGAATAATAGCTGCTATTATAAATAAAATTGGCTGTCATTTATTGTTTATGAGACTTTTGTCTTTATTCAAAGCTGTGCTAAATCTGCAAAGATCGCTCAGCGATCGTTTTGTTTAAACTAAATTCGCACATAAAAGCCAATGAATTAATTGAATTTAAAACAGTTTACAGCTGACCCTAAATATTCATGGGAATGAGTTGAGTCTTGCGCTTATGAGCTGTTAATAATTTTAAATTTAAAGCAAACATTTGCATGCTAACGTATCTCGAATTAATTTACACACTCTTAGCTTAAGGTCAGCTTTAATCGTTCAGCTCTGGGAATCGCTAGCGTTGAAAGAATGCAATCTTATTAATATCAAAAATGACATGCGAATTATTGCTTGGATTCCAACTAATTCTATTGTGTTGTGCCACAGACAGAAGAAGAACAGAGGCGAGTTGTATATGAAGGTCATAACGCAGTGAGCTCATCCAGGTTGGCTACTCTTTCAAAGCTTTACGCTTGACCTGCCTAACAGGCTTAACTCATGTTGATGACGACGGATGTGCCCAAGACTAAGAGAACGAGCCTGTTGCTGTCGAGGACACCTGTTTTCAGTTCAAGCTTCACAGCTGCTGTTTGTGGGGCTCAGCTGCTCAAGTTTATTTATACTTGTTACCAATATTTTTTTTTACATTTTTTTTGGCACTGCTGCGGCTTAATGGCTTTTGAGTCCGCTCGTGGCACTTGCCACTTGAGCTGAGCAGTCTGCCGCAATCGGAAGTTCATGTTTATGATACGCTTAGCAACGTCCTGGGCGTTGGAGCAATCAGCTGCCAGCCAGTCAGACTTTTGAACTTACAGTTGCAACTAAATTGTTGTCGTTTAGTTTAGCTAAATGATACAATCTATACAATTTCCTTTATTATGCAACATTCTTTCTAAATGCTAAATTATAATTTCTCACTTGAGCGTTGGTGCCCCCAAGTGGCAAGCACATCGATTAGAATGGCCATAAATTCAAGTCAATTCATTCTTTGTGGCCATAAGTAGCTCTAACAAGGCAGCACTTAGCCTCGCCAGTCAAATGAATTACGCAAGACGCCTTAAGATACAATTGTGTGTATCTCTGTAAGAAAAAAAAGTGGAAAACTTGATGGATAGCATCCAATTGCATTCTCTCTCTGCTCTGCTCTGTTTTTGTTTCGCTTTTTCTACTTTTTGATTTACAGCTACGAGCAGAAGTACTTGAATTTATAGGAAATGCGCTGCGCGGCACGCAAAAAAATATTCAAGTGCATTGGGGCTGGTCGGGGGGCCGGGCGCTGAGGAAGTGGCTTGGCCACTTGGCAAAAGCTGCACCATCCGCTCGCTCGCTCGTCCGCTGAGCAGCTGTAACAAGTGTAATGCGGCATCTGCAATTGCAACGGCTTCTGGCTTTTGTTTACATTTGAGGCACGTCTGTTTTGGCTGCAGCTGCTGACCAACGGCTATTAACTTGCAGCCGGCCTCAAAGTGCTGCTGCAAGTGTGTGTGTGTGTGTGTATGTGTGTAAGTTTGCTTGTAACTGGAGCATGCATGGGGCATAGCCTAGAGCCGGCTCATTCCAAACATAGCTCCAACGCCTAAGCTGCCGACTCAGGTGCAATGATCGCTTCAGCTTTGTACAAATTCTTATTGTGTTTGCTTTTCACACGGCCATGTGAAAAGCGTGCTATGATATGATATACATATTTAACTTTGTTGCAAACAAATATTTAACTGTTTAGCTTGGGAATGTCATGCAAACAAAGTTACCAGCTTACCATTGAAATTCAAAACAGAATTTCAAGCTTGGCAAGGCTGTTTTTAATTAAAGAGTTCTTCACTTGACATCTTAATTGACAACAGCTAATTAACATAGCTAATTAATATGAGCACACAAACTATTTCCGCTGTCATTGCATCAATTTATCAATTTATGGCATCGATTGAAATTCGCAACATAACAATTAGTTAGCTTCAAACATTTAGTTGTTGATTGCGTTTATGTAAGCGCCATTTTTCACTTTCATTAATAATTTGCTTGACTTTTGACTTTTGTCGTAATTATATTTTAGCACTGCGTTTAAATAAATCATGTCAAAATATATGATGATGGTCAGCAGACGACTCCAAAAATTACATTTGCCATTTGACTTTCTTTTTGCTGTTGTCAGTTTTTTCTTTTGTTTTTTTAGTTGTTGTTGCGGCAGTTACAAAGTTCAAACCTTTTGTGCTTTATGGTCATGCATAACTTTAATAGCAGCTACAAGTTTATAGCCATAAGAGTCTTTAAGCCATAAATGGCTAGCAACGTGCGCATAGATTCTAAGTAAGATCACTTTTTGTATGTACTACCTGGCAAAGCTAGCAACATTTTTAGTTACAGCAACATGTTGCTAAGCGCAGCCGACTGTAAATGTTGCTACACATACATACATGCACACACACGCTAGCGTATTCAAGCCCATCCGGCGCTCAATGTCTCTGGTCACGCACGTTGCTTCTTCGCATTGTCGTACCCAAACCCATGCTGCTCTCAACCTTTATGAAAAGCCCACAAGCACTCAATTCTAATTGGAAACCAGTTTTTCCAGCGCCGCTCCACTGCCTACTTCAAACGCTTGGAACTAGTTCGCCTAGCTGTGGAACAGCGCCCACAGAGACACACACAGACACTTGAAAACAACCCACACACACATGCACGTACCTCTGCTGCACTCCTACGCTGGTCAGAGAGCAAACTGCTGCTGAGCACCCACGCTGGCAGCGCAAGAGCATAAGCAACTCAAGTGGAGTTGCGAGAGCGCGCAATTCTCACTCACTTGCATAGCCGGCTGTGTTTGTTGCTGCTGTCAGCTCGATCCGCTCTCTCAGCAACATAAGCTAGCGCTCGTTCGCTCGCTCGCTCTGCTGCTTGGCTGACAGGTTAGCCCTCGACGTTGGAATTTTTTAGTCTTATTTTAAACACAGTCGAGTGCGGTCGTTGTTACGCTCGCTCGCAGCACATGCTATATCTACATAACTGTTTTTTTGGCTTATCAGCTGCAAGTGCATATGCAAATAAAAAGCTTAACTTGTCAACCAAAGCAAAGCAAACTAAATTGACAGCAAATTAAGTGCCAGTGTCTAAAACTAAAACTAAAACTAAACTAAGCTGTCGGCATTACAAATCGCTGCCGCTGCCGCTGCACCTGTTTCCTGCTGTTGCAACAGATGCGTCGGAATCGAAGTATCGCATAATGCGGCACGTACGCGCCTTTGGCTACGCATAAAAATGCGTTTTGTGTTTTGTTAAGTGAAGTGCAGACGATAAAGCTAATGCAAACCAAGAAAACAAAACAAAACGAATAGAAGAAAAACATAAAGCTAAAAAAACAACTAAAACGGCCTTGTCTATTTGAGTGTTTGTGCCTCTGCCCCTGCTCTCAACTGCAATCCATCAAAGTCAGCCTATAAATTTTTTATTGGGATTATACGCATTTGGATACGTCGACGGAAAAACTTTACAAAGGTATGTAAAATAATTGGCGTCTAAGAATTAAGTTCCCAAGCAGATCATCATTAGCTTAGCTACCAACTCAGCTCAGCAGCTCAGCTGCTGCTTTGGCTAAGTGTGCTTAACCCAGTTTGCAGTTGGCCAACGAAATTGATTTATTTCGATAATTCTGACTGAGCTTCCGCTAGAAAGTCTTCGAGAAGATGCGATGCTATCTAGACAGACTTGTTTTCTGGTCTGGTTTTCATTTTTCAATTGATTGCGTTTTTGGCGAAAGTTTAGAATTTTCACTTGCCAGATTCAAGATTAAATGCAAGTTTAACAAATCAGTAATTAAAATCAATAAATTAAAAGTTGCATACCAAGCTGAAATAATTTTTATATTCACATAATGTCCATAAGACAATTAAGAATTTTCACTTCCCAGTTAGAACTTGGCATTTAAAAAAAACTAAATCTGTATGCTGTTTAATTTATCTTATTTATGAGCATAGAAGTTTTTATTGGTCTTGGACGAAAGTTAAACATTTTTAATTGAAATTAAAAATTAAAATCTGTGCGCTAAAATATTTCTAATTTTTTTTGTAAGCTTAGCTCATAAATAATTTTCTAAGCATAGAATTTTTTTATCTCTTATGTAGAGTTGATTGAACTTCTCTGCACTTAACGGTCACCTGGGTGAGCCAACTCATTTCCGTTTCTCTCACACTCTCTCAGCTCTTAGCCATGATAACAGTAGCAGCCAGATTAGCTTCACGCGATTATAATGCAAATTTTTGTTTGCCGACTTGTCATTGTGGCGGGTTCTGCATCTTCTTATTTAATGAAGAAGTAGACACTAGCGTAATTTTTCGCTTATGCAAATCGCTCATTGGCTTTAGGGGCCACACAGCGACAGCAGCAGAGGCAGCCCCAAAAATCGAGACCTTCTCAGCTATTTTACAAAAATAAATGCATAAACATTTTTATGCTAATCGTCGCTATTCACATAATTAGTCAGAGATTTGGTTGAAATGTTTATGAATGAAACGAGCTTACTTCATTATGATGAAACAACAATTTTACATAAATTTTTTAATCAAGCTACAAACAGCAAAAATCAAAAATACTACTATAAGCTAAAGTCTTTCACACGCTTAAAAATACAAATATACAGCTCAATGAGTTTATAACAATTTGATGGCAACATAAATTTTAGCATAGAACTTGCATAAAAAGTTGCAAACAGAACTTTTACTTTTTATGCCAATTTATCAGAAGTTGAGAAGCAGTCAAGTGTTTAAATTAAACTTGCCTGCAGCGTAGAGTAGCTATAGAAATAAAGGGAGACAGACTGAGAGTGAGAGAGAGAGAGAGAGCAGAGAGATTTTAAGCAGACGATAATGATAATAAGCTGGTTACCTTGGAAAATTCACTTTGGTCTGTGGGCCTGGCGGCTTTCAGTTTTGCCAAAGATTATGAGATTTTTACTAAAGACCAAACCACAAGCTGCTGATGCTTTTCACTTTGCGTTTTAGCCAAGTTCGTTTGCCTCAGCAGCAGCAGCAGCGACGACAATTGATATTGAATTAATTTCCTGTCGCTTGGATTTTCACTTGAAATTCACATGGGCAACAATATGTTGCATGCTACGCACGTTGCAAGCAGCTTAGCTGTTAAACAATTTGTACAAGACTCGGCTGCGCTCCATTGACTAATTAAAAATGAGGAAATGCAAGCGAACAATGCAACGCAACGGGTGGGGGTTGAGTCCTTAGGCATACGTGAGCGTATCCTGCGGCAGGTAGCAGCAGCTACTGTCAAGTGCGGTTTGCTATGGCTTAGCGCCCTTTAGTGCCCTAGTGCCCAGGTAAGCAGCTCTGAGCCGCGTTAACGAACGTGATATAAGGATATGCGCTTGATTTGATATTTGGCAATGGCAAGCACGTACTGCAGTTTCACTATTTTAAAGAAAAGCAGCGCAGTCTGATCAGATCATTGATTAATAACTATATAAGCATAGCTAGCAACTTGCTCTGTTGTCGGCATTTAAACGTTAACAGGAAGTGTTGACCATAGACGCCCATTAACTCGAGCTGTCTACCTGGCCATTGTCTATTTCTTTTGTTTAAATTATTGACACACCCGCACACACAACAAAATAACAATAAAAATTTAGACAAGACAATTGTCATTTCATTTGCATAACGCTGTTTGTAAATTGACCATAAAATTTCGAATCGACTTGGCAACTCATGTGATTTGTAATTCAATCAGTTTGCAATGTCAAAAGCTGCGGCGTTTGTTGTTCTTATTTTTATTTATATTTAACAATTTGTTGTTGTTGCTGCTGCTGCTGGCTTCATGCTAAGTGTGCTAAATTACAGCTAAATTCAAACTTAGTCAGCGCTTTAAAAGGCAGCAAAATTTAATTTTATGCACATATTGGGGAATTTTTATTTATTTTTCTGCATTAGCAACGCGTCAGCAATTTTTTCTGGCTAAGTCATTGGCGCTAAGGTTCAACAACAGTTGCTGCCGTTTTGTTAACAATTAATTAACAAAAGCAAAATTCATGGGAATTATCTAGGTGCGAACAATTTTTATTGTAAACAAATTATTGAGCATTAGACTTTTAGCTATGATAGTTAAATTATTAGTGTCATTAGTGGAATATAATAAATTTAAATTGAATTTTACGCATTTCATTGCATGCTTTTGAGGAAATTGAATTTATTTTGGTTAATAATTAACTTAAATTGAATTTATTTGCTTTTTGGCAATTTATTAAGCAAAGTTATTATTATCACTCTAAATTCTTTTACTGGTTTTTTTCTTTTTGGCTACGTGTTGTCTCTTAGTTCTTAGCCAACTGATTAGTAACATTAACTACGTGTCTTTTTACAAGCTTCAAGTTCTATCGATTGCATAAAAAACGAACTTGGGGAGAACTCGTTAAAATTACTTTTGTTCCCACTTTTCTCTCTGGGGCATACTTTTGTTTTTCTCTGTGTTTTTTTTATGGTCAGCTGCTCTCTTTTTATATGTTTAATCAACTGCAACTGTAACTTTCATCTCTGGCTACTACTCGCATTTGCTTTTTGTCATTCTTTATGTACTAGATAGTGAGTTAAGGCCCCATTAGGGTCAAGTCATCAGTCGTTATAAAGTTTTCATGCCTGCGCACTTTAAAGGCTCGTAAAACTTTCGTTTAGGCCACAAATCGTAACTCGGCTCAGAGTTTTGCTTAGCAAGATTTACTTTCTACATTTTTTATGCCTCCGATGCGTGCAACACGTGCCCCAAAGCTCAACAACGCCCACTGAGCGACAAATTCTCACGCTTAATGTCAAAGCAGAGACAAGCAGCAGCAGCAGCAGCAGCAAAAGTTCAGGCAATGGGGTAAGCCTAAAACCGCAAAATGCAACCGCTGGCGGTTTGGGAAACGCAAAAAACAAAAAAGAAGAAGAAGAAGAACTCAATCCTGGCAACAGGAATGCGCATTTGCCTTGACTTTAATGCACTGTGGGAATGCCAGCTGACGGACTTGATTGACTTGCATTTAGTTTTTTTCTTCAGTTGCTTGTTTCGCTTTTGTGTGGCTCAGAGCGAAGATTCATTAACTGCAAGTACTGCCAGTTGCTGTCTGTCTCTTTCACTCACTTGTGCGCGCTCTCTTTCGCACGTAATCGATATGCGTGTGTGCAGTTGGCAAAGCCTTAACACACACTCCCCAGCTTGAGCCTCAGCTTAGGCCGGAAGCGCTACAGTTTAAACGCCCCAATTTGCCTACAAAAAAAAGAAGAGTCCAAAAAAATGCAGCTAAACTGTTGCCCACTTGGCGCTCTATTTGAGCACGATTAATTTCACGTACATCAGTTCTGCCAGCACTACACTTGCAACTGACAACAGCTAAAAAAGGAGCAGTCAACAAAAAGGACAGAGCGTTCAGACATAATGCATTCGCATTTCTTGTAAGAGATTTAAGCTTTTGTACATTGCCAACTTGAACTTGTATGGAAAGCAATAGCAAAGGCAGCTAAAAACATTGACTAGAACTGTTCAATGCTGTTCCATTGACAAAAAAGTCAACTGAGTAGTTTGTTTTTTATGAGAAATATATAATTGAGATCATAATGTAATTATTAAATAGTAAACTTTCTGCTTTGTTGAAAATATTGCAAGCTTTTGACTTATAATACAGTATAAATAATAAAGTAATATATCTAAGCAATATTTATTATGCTTAAAAATATATTCTTATTATTTTAAGATAAAAGTTGCTCCAAGCTATCAATTTAATAATAAATTTTAATTTTTAAATAAAGAAAACATTTGTTTATTTATTTATTTTTAATTGTAAAATTAATTTTATATTACAATAATGTAGACCACTGAGGCCTTCAATCAATATTTTTTATGAATAAAATATAATGCTTAGAATTTTGTATTTACAGCAATTAAAGAGCAACAATTTATTTGATTTTATTTAGTGCAGCAGCAATATATAAATTATTTATATTATTTTACAAAGTATTTATAAGCTGCACTTAATAATACATTTCATCGTTAACTAATTTGTTAGAGTATTCCAACTTCGTTTTAACTGCTGCTGCCTTTGCTGCTTCCTTTTTATAACTCACTCTGGCTCGTTCGCTTTGCCTTTTGACAAATTAACCAACTTAAAAGCAGTTACTGCCGCTTTTGCCACTGCAGAGAGTCGAGTGACAAGTTGACAAGTCTTGCTTGGCATACACCTCTATACATAACGTATTACAAAACAATGGCAAAGCTTGTGCTGAGCAGAGTTGGGGAAGGGCGACACAGGAAGCATTTAGCTTCAGCTTCAGCTCCAGCTCCAGCTCCAGTTTGGGCTACTGCAGCTCTCCCAGGCAAACTAATTGTGCGTAGCCCAAGTACTGTGAGAGTTTTCACTGTTTTTATAACAAAATCATTTTTTTTTATGTTACATGCATTACTTTTTTTTATGTGCACAAATATTTGCTTTACATTTTTTGCTGTTGCTACGAAATTTGACCCTTATGGCTGCTATTTTTTTTGTTTTTATCTTTTCTGATGATGAGCTTGAAAGTTTTGTTTTTCATTTATCTTTGCAATGTGTTTGTTAGCTTAGGATTGGGATTGTAATTTTTAATAAAAGGGCTAGCAGTCGTCGCTGTTTTTTATATCAGCGCTGCATATATATAAACATATATATTTATATAAATAGTGCTGCCTTGGCAGCATATCAATAGCGCCTTGAGCAAACACACTGCTGACTCCATTAATGAATCTGTCAGATATACACTGAAAGAATATCATAAAAAATATATATAAACTAGACACATTAATATTAAAATGTTAAAATACTCTTAGTTAAATTTTTTTTATACAGCAATCATTTTTTATTACTTGTTTTTGGTTGTGTAATATTTTTCTAACACTCGAAAAATTCGTTTTATAAATAAATTTACATTTTAGGCACATACAAATTATTAATATAAAGCTATATGCTGCACAAATTTTAAACATATATTTAAGCTAAAATTCACATTTTATTTAGCTACATCAAAAATTATTAGCTTAAATATTTTACATATTTTTTAAATGCTGTTCAAATTAATAAACAAATTTACATTTTAGGTCTATATGAAACTAAATGATGCATAAATATTTTACATATATTTTGTTTATTAATGTTGGCAATTAATTTTTATTTCTTTTTGTGTGCGTGCATTTATTATAATTTTTGTTAATCTTGTGTGTCTATAAATGAAAACAACTTAATCGACAGTTTTATATAGCGAGTTGCTTAAGTGCCTGACAGTTCGCCCTATCATAAGATATATTTATATTTTATATAGCACTGCCTCTCTCTCTCTCTAATCTCTGTCCCTCTCACTCCCCACTCATAAGATGCAGATTCCGTTGTTTTGTCTGCAGACAAACTGACAACAGTTGCAGTTCAAGTTGCAGAGTCTTTCCCTTCGTTGGGGCATAACTTCATTAAGAGTTTGCTTCGTGGAATTGGCCTTTTGTTTTTTAAGCACTTACTTATGTTGCATGTGTGTGTGTGTGTGCGTGTGTTTTTGTTCCACTCAACTGCATATGCTGTTAAAGAATTATGAATGTTTTTGTTTTTGAAATGCTTTTAGCTCAGCCAGACGCGTTCTCATATTTAATCTTACTTTGTAGGCATGAGATTAAATTTTAGTTTTTCTGATTTATCTAAGCAAATGTGTAATTAGTTTAAACGACCTTGTCTGCTGGGAATTGCATTTAAACAATTGCAATTTAAACTTAAATGCTTGCTTAATTTCAATTGCAAATGCAAAGTAACTTTTTTTTTTGCTTTTGGTTTTTTGCGCTTTCTGTTTGTTTTGCAATCATTTATTGACAAGTGTAACACAATACCAGCTGTTCTAGTACTTTTTACATGGAAATTGACGGTGAAATGAAAATGTTGTTTGGCTTTTGTAATTTGTGGAGTGAAAAAAAAAAAAAAATCAGTGAAAAAAAAACAAGTTGCGCTGAATTTATAATTTCCGTCGCAAGCTGAAAGCTTTATGTGATTTTTAGATTTTTCGCGCTCACTGTGGCTCGCTGGCCTTTATTTTTGTTAAGCATATAGTATATTTAATTTATGAGGCGGTAAAAACTTTTGTTTGCCATAAAATATGTCAGGCTTTCAATAAATTTATGCGTTTGGTTATAAATTTCAGCGCTGCGACTTTAAATGTTAAATTCTGTGCCGCAGCCTCAAAAGCGTTGCAATATTTCAATTAATTTCAAGAAGCTACAAGAACTCTTATAGACAAACATAGAGTGAGAGCGAGAGGCGAATACTCTGCATTTTATTTTTAAGGTAATAGCAATTTCCTTTGTAGCAGCAGAAATTTCCTTTTATTTTAATGGAAAATAGACGAGAGACGTTTATATTTAATTTATGTGCATGTTTGAACTTTTGAACCAAAAATAATTATAATTTAATATGCTCTGAACTGGTCCAACGATTCTCAAGAGCATTACCAGTTTTTCCGTATAGCTCATTACAACACCAGAGCGCATTAAGAAGCACTTGAAGCACACACACACACACATTGTTGCATGCCACACACATCACACACACAAATCTGTCAAGTGCCGCCGCCTTGTCGCTTTGCCACCACCCACAATAAACAACGTGAAATTGCTCTCGAATTAAATTAAACATTGAGTGAAAAAAATTATATGTGTAAAAAATAAAAATAATAATAATAATTGATTAATTAATTGACAGCAATTGAGTTTAATTGAGTGCATGGTTGGCCAGCAGCAGCCGCCGCTTTTGATTTTTGGACACTGTGCAGTGTGCACACATTTTTAATTAGTTTTTCCTCGGTATTTTCCAATACAGGAAGAAAACACTGAAGCAGCAGCAAGCAACAACACTATAAATACCAGTTGCAAGTATTTTTAATTTTTTCTGCTGTCAACAACACGTTGAAAGCGTAATAGCAACAAAAATTACACGACGTCGCGCAGTCAACGCACCTGAGCAACATCATCAGCAACATCATTGGCAACAATTAGCTGCGGTCAGCAACAACTGCATAGAAACTTTGTTGACAAACGCGGAAAAAAGCGCAAGGCAATGGCCAAAGTCAAAGACCGACGACAGATCAGAGCAGCGCCGCGCGCACAAATGACTAAGCGACGTCAACGGCGACGTCAGCTTCGACGCGTGCGACATACATCAGAGCGTGACAAATAGCTAAATGCAGTTGTTCTTGTTGTTGCTGCTTGCGCTCTTCATGCATTCTTATTGCACACTCAGCTCAGCAGCAGCAGCGCAGCCTTCGCGCATGTTGAGCAACATTGCATTGCATTGAGAATTTATACAATGTTGCTAACTGTTGTTACTTGTTGCTGAGCAAATATTGAGGCATTTGCTTAAGTAACTGTTAAGCTCTTGAGATAAGCTACAGCCAAGACAAACAAAAGTCGCTGTAGCGAATAAAAAAAAAGCGAATGCGGCGCACAAAAGAGTAACCAAAAAATAAATAAAGAAAAGAAAAGAAAATAATATTTCAAAGGCAGGCAGGCAGCAGTAAAATTGCTGTCGCAGACTCCAAGTCCCAGAACCAAAGCAAACTTGCCCATTAGCATAACAACAAAAGCAGCAGCAACAGCAACTCAACTCAACATTTTACGAGCATTGTGTAATTTCATTTGTACTTTAGTCGCTTAGCTAGCCAAAAAAAAAAAAACAAAACTTTGACTACAACAAATAAGTTTTTTTTTTGCGCTTGACCAGCGTAAACAGCAAACTAGTTTAGTTTAATTCGCAGCCAGCAGCCGCAGCAGTAATTACGCCGAACTGGCCCAAGAACTATTCATTAAAATTTACCGCTGATTTATGAGCATATGGCAACAAATTTTTTTTGTTTATTTCTAGGCATAAAAATGAACTTCCTGCCACTGTTGGTTACATAAAAATGCGTGTGTGTGTGGCTATAATGTTTATAACAAATACTGCCCACTCATGCCTACAAATATTTCGAGTTGACAAATTATCGCGCATACAATTCTCTTATAAATATAATGGCAAACAGTTTGTCACAAACGGATGCGCACACACAATAAACAATAAATATTGTTAGCAGGAAATACACACCTGAGTCAAATTTAATTGTATAAAAATCATTAAAAATTAAGCATTTTGAAGTCAGCATGAGTCTGGCAAGTCAATTGTGTGAGAATTATTTAACAAAGCATGGAATTTATAAATGTTATCAAAGCAAAGGAAATTCTTTCAACCAGTTACTTAGCCTAGTAAACTAGTTCTTTAAGCTATTTTAATGCGTGCGGCTTTTGTTGTCAACAGCTCAAGTTGTCAACAAGCAGTGAATTTTCCATTTCCATTAGCATTTCCAAATCTAATTTCCATTCATTTCAATTCCCACTCGCTACGCTTATCACAGCATCAATCTCTTTAGAGCTGGACAAAAGAGCTTGTTGCTCTACCTGGGAAGATAATAATAACCAAGCAATATTCATCTGGAATTGGTTGCAGCATGGTTGCAGTTATGCTATTGTTTGTTATTAATTTTAGCGATCTTGTAGCGTTGCGGTGATGCCAGCTTGCACTTTGAACTGAGCGGCTGCTCCAACATCCGCTCCGCTCCGGAAACAATAAACGCATTAAATCTGCTCCAAAAATGCGTTCGACATTGACTTTTGGATCATCAACTTATATTTCCCATTTCCATTTACATTTTCCTGCGCACATTTCCACATGTTGGCCACGCATATTTCCTACGCTTTGCTTTGCTGTTGGTGGTGGTTGTTGTTGTTGTTGTTGTTGTTGCTGGTTGCAGGTAGCAAATGCATCTTTGATCAGACACAGCAGCATGTGAAGCAGCTGCCTTTGGTTGCGCTACTCGCATTTCTCATAGCGAAATTCCCACAGTTGCCTGCGCTATCTATAGAGATATGAGAGCCCAGGACTGCAAGTCAGCTGCCACTGCCACTGCCACAGCCACTGCCACAGCCACCGGCAGCGCTGCATCATCGTCAAGTGCAACATGCCGGAGCTGAGAACTTCTGCGTTTTGCGCTTGTGTGCGTATCCAGATTGTTTTCGATGCTTTGAGTGCGCGTATTTCATATTTCTACTGCTTTGCTTCATAGTTTTTTGTTTTTGGCACATTTTCCCATATGGTTTTTCCTTTAGCTGGCAGCTGTCGCGTGGCTGTCGCTAGCCTGGGAAACTAAGACAGTTGCACTTTCAATTAACAGGCGGTTTGGGAAAAGATGCAAAATGAGCAGCCCAAGCTGCTGCTGCTGCTGCTGCTGCTGATATGTAAACAAGTTAAGCATAATCGATTTGTTTGGGAAGTAGTTAAATAGTTGGCTACAAAGAGAGAAATACTGAGAACACATGTCAATCATTTTTCACATCCAATAAATATTGCAATAAGTTTCTGAGAACAAAAATCCATCAATTTGATTAGTATAAATAGAATAAAATATATTTTTTGTTAGCTGTAAATTTGCTTTGAATTTAATTAGATTTATTTATGATATTTTTTACTTTTTGTAAATATTATTTAATGTCTTATCAATTAAACAAATATTTTCTTTTTGTTTGATTATAATTAGAGCTATGTATACTTTTATTTATTTTTTGTCCATTTTATTAAAAGTTCTATGAATATTGTTATACATTTTCTTTTTGTTTGATTATGTCTACTTTTATTTCAACATTTTCATTTTATTTATAATCTTATAAAAGTTGTAAAATATTTGCTCTACTCGTTTATTGTTATTCGACCTATGTGTAATATTATTATTTATTTTGTACTTTTATTTATGGGCTTATAGATTTTGTAGCACATTTGCTTGTCATTCGATGTTTAACTATTTCAATTTATTTCCTTTTTGTTTCTGTTTATAGTTTTAAAAATTTGGTAGAACATTTCCTTTGTTTTATCTTTCTTATGTTAGATTTATCTCTGAATGCTTGCTCGTATTTACCGCTAAATTTTCTTAGCAATATACTTGGCATTTTAAACGTAATTATCCCTTTTATGTTTTTTAAGTGTTTGCTAGGCGATTCTATTGCTCGTGATATCATCGCTAACAATTAGTCAACTGCTCGCTCACTCACACACACACACTCATGCGCTCTCTCTCTCTTTCACACTCTTTTGTTGCAGGTAAACTTGAATGTGGCATGAGATTGTCTCATCAACGCATCCGCAAGTCGTCAGCGCGACTTTAACAACCCAACTAACTATTTATAAGGTAATCTGAGCGCTTCATTCGCTCGCTTGGCAACAGGCAGAGGCAGAGACAGCGGCAGTGAGCGTGGAATGCTTTAAAAAAATAAAATTAATAGCACGGCCTTGACGAGACTCGAGCAGTGGACGCAGACTAGCTTTGCCCAGCTCCAGCTCCAGCTTCCGCCATAGCCACAGGTCGTGATTCTTTCGGTGCTTTGTTGCATTGATGCATGCTGACAATTTTGATTGAGTTTTGGCACGCCATGTACAGGACAGGAACTGATGAGCTAGAGTTTTTTTCACAGTGCAGCATTTTTAAAAAAATGTTTTGCTAACGCGAATTTTCTGTGTGTTGCAAGGCAATAAAAGGCCATAAAATATAAAGCAACTTTAATATGCAATTGAGGGCTATTAAATTGAACTGCCAATGCCAGCCCTGGTCTGGTAATTGATTTTCCCTTTAGCCCATTGCCTATGCTAGACACACCCTGGAACTAATGTAGTAGCAAATAGTTACGCACCCAACTCAACTCAACTAGAAGACACAAATGTAATTGAGCTGCTGCTGCTGCTGCTTTAGGGGGCGGCAGTCTTCAAGGTGTGGCAACAACACTAACGAGCAGCACAAACTTATTAAAAAAAAAAGAAAACTTCTTAAAGCTACAAGCATGACATACTAAAAGTTTATGCCAAGGGCTGGAACTTGCATACACTGCAACAAATAAAAATGTATAAAAAACAATAAATAAATTGAAAGCTGTCTAAGCAAAGCGCATCACACTTTAGGCTTAGAAATATTTCAATTGAAGCTGTAACAAACTTAAATGCAGTAATTTCGCTAAGTGTATGCTTCGTTCATGATTGAACATTATTATCAGTTGAACAAAACTCAATAAAAAATATAATATTTAAAAGAAAGTTGTTAAATTAAACTTCAAGCTAAATAATTACTGCAATTAAATCTATAACTATTTGGCACTGTAGGTATTTCTCTAAGTGTATGCTGAGCTGTTTCGATTAACAAAAATCAAATAAAATAAAATAATTAATTTAAACAGCTCAAGTGCAATTCAAGCCAAATATTTACATTTGACGCGCTTTGCATGCGCTAAGTGTATGCGGTGCTATGTTTAGTTTATGATTTTATATTATTATCAGTTGAATAAAAATCAAATATAGCAGCTCAAGTAAACTTCGAGCTTAATAGTTGCCGCAATTTCTCTCAGTGTGTGCTTAGCTTCTGATTTGGCATTATTAACAGATTTGGGCACACATCAATTTCTCACACACACACGTTTCGAGGGGCGGATGAGCTAAAATCACTTTGCCTACTCAGCAAACCGTTTGAGCGGCTTAAGCAGCTGCAATTTGCTTGCTGACACTGATTGTGGCAAAATGCGTGCGAGGCATGACAAAAATGTGGCAGACCACGCCCCATGACGTTAGCAGCAGCAATTTGAATGCTTAATGCCGTTTTTATATATATTTATCTTTTATCAAGCTACCGGATGGCCTCAAACTAGTTTCAGCCTCAGCGCGCACTCAGTGCATAAATCATAACGAAAGAATTTATGCAAGCAAACGTGTTTAGCTTGCAACAAGTTGCAAGTTGCCACAAGCTTCCGTCGCCAGCTCTCGCTATATAGAAATGTTACTCTAGCTAGCTCTGATCGCTTAATGATTGGGGAAGTGACTTCCTGCCAAACAACAAAAGGATGCACTCAATTTCAATGTCGCTGCCGCAGGCCTCAAGCCAACGCCTCTAATTGTTGTACACACGCGCGTTTTCCGGCTTCTATTAACAAATGCGCGCAATCCCAACATAAATATAAACTTGGAACTTAGACTTAGACTTGGCAACATGTGTGTGCGCCCCACCCGAAAAAACTTGACTTGCAATTTATGAGCGAAACTTTTGCGCGCTCCCAAGTATGCAGTGGCAAATTGAAGTGCACGTGACCCCCAACACACACACTCACACACGCACACACATACACGCACACGTAGTGTGAGTGGGCGTGGCTCTTGTGGGCGTTTGTATGCTGCATTCGATTCAATTTCGTAGTTGGCGCTCGCACCTACGCGAATATTTACGACACTTTTAAAATATGCAATTTATAGAAGCTGTCAGCCAACACGCCAGGAGGGGCGTTCGCCAGCTTGTGGGCGTGGCCAGCAGTAACAGCAAGCTTATGATGATGCAAAATTTGCTGCTGCTGCTGCTGCCAAGCTTGACTCATTTATTACATGCAATTCTTTTACTGAAAGCTTTGATTGCCTTTCAACTGGCATTGGCATTGGCAGCAATAATATTTTATTTGAAACTAAACCTTTATTGTAAAAATTATGAATTGCATATCTGAGGCTTTGATTTAAATGAATAGCAAGCTTGAATAGTTGACCTAAAACTAAGACTGCATCAATTTTGTTTATAAAACTCATTTCAACTTGTAGCCTTAATATTTTATTTGAAATCATGCATTTCATTCAATTGCAATTTATTTAAAATATTTGTTAGCTTTCAAATTTTTTAAAATATTATTTTCAGCATTCAATGAATTCCCAGCGCGCAATAATTTGTTATATGCATAATTTTTTATGCTTTGCTGAATTTAAAATTATTCAAATTTTTAATAGTTTTCATAGCAGTCTGTGACTAAAAACTAAGTGCACAAATTAATTATTTTAAATAATTTCTTATGCTCTACTGAATTTGTCAGTCATTTGCATTTTCAATAGGCAGCGTTTTTAACTGTATGAAATTTTTAAATTTATGCTCATTTTGTTTTTGAAATGCATTTTACATATTTTAAAAGTAATTTGCTTTTAATTTTGATTCCCCCGGAGTCTACTCGAGCGTATTTTGCACAATTTATTTGTGCATTATTTTGGAATTTAAATGCATTTACGCAACTCTCATGCGCTGCTGTAAATTGTTTTTGGGACTAAACTTAATTACGCAGACACAGCGTGAACAAATTTTCTTCTCCCGGTTGCTCTGTGCGTGAAAATCATACAAAGCAAATAGAAATGCAAAGCCGCAGCATATGCAAATGATTAGGTGACAAAATGCATAAACACACACACACACACACACACACACACACACACAGAAGCGAAAGCCAGCGCCATTTGCTGACCACAAAATTTGAATTTGACAGACGTCCCCAGAGAGTGTGAGGGGGAGGGGACTGTGTGTCTGTGTGTTGGGCGCACGCCTAAAAGCATGCTCTAAATAATTGCAATTTATTTGTGCTGCCATTAAATGACATGTGCGCTGGCACGCCCCAAGTCACGCCCACCCAGGCCACGCCACATTTTATATGCTCAACGTTATTAACGCCACAAAAACACACAAAATGTAACTGCAACTGCACTTTAGTGCGGCAGTCTGGCAACGCTGATTGACAGGCGTGCTGCCATGTGTCTCGCACCCACAGCAAATCCCAGTTGGTGTTTTTTTTTGTTTTTGATATGCGCTGCCGCATGTGGCGCCACTTATGCAATTTTTCGTTCGCCCCTGCCCCTCCCACGCAGCCCCTTAACATGCTTGTGCTTGTTTTGTTCGCAGGCCACGGCATTTTTATCTGGCACTTTACGCTTACACAATTTTGAACGTGTGTGGCACACGCTGCGTATGCGTGTTGCGCATTTTGGCTAAAACAAAGCGCTTAAAATAGAAATAATAAATACAAACTAGTGGCTTTTAAAATTAGAAACAATTTAAATGCAACAATTGAGCGTTGCTTAAATTAAATTTACAGCTCTCTCGGCCGCTTGGCCTCGCTGCCTGCCATTTCTTTTGCATTTACTGCACTGCAAATTTTAATGAGCAGTCTGGCTCAAACAAAAGCCTAGTGCGTTGTATGCTTAGCTTGGCTGCTTAATTTTTAAAGCAAAACTGCTTGTTACTTTGCCCAAACAATTAAAAAGCAGCGCCAACCACTTAAGCTGCCCAAGCTTAAACCCCAGGGATTTGCACTAGCAAAAAAAAAAAAAAAATAGAAGGTTAATGCTGTGAAATTTACATTCAAATTTGTTGGAAAAGTTGTGCTTATTGTTATTGCTATGGCAAACGCTAGCAGCTTATGCGGCTTTGGCGCCCTTTGGCTATGCAACACTTTTTGTTTCTTTTTAATTGCACTCCACATTGCATTTTTGCCATTGACCAACGTCGTTTGTTACGCCAAAAGCGGCTTAGCTGCCATAAAGCTACACACACACACACACACACACAACAAGTCTGACGAAGTATCAACAAATGTTCACGTGAACACCATGAGGTCAATCATTTAGTTTAAATATTAATTCTATTTTATAAAATGCACATGCGCTTTTTATTTAATAAATAATTGCTACTGCTCTTTTTTTTCTGTGGCTTTTTTAAGCTTTAGCTTGCTAGTTTATGCGCTTTATATATATGAAAAAAGAGTTGCGTGTGTCTCAATTTATGATGGGCTTTAATGAAATTAATTTTTAAATTCTTTTAACTAATTAAAAAGTAAAAATCTGCATTGAACTGTAAGCTGCAGGCAGCAGCTGCTGCCACTTCCGCTGAACTATGAAAAAAACTGAGTGCGCAAATATTTAAACAAATTCTGTTGCTATTAACTGTAACTGTGTGCGCACAGGAAATGCGCGTCAAAAAGTCACAAAGCGCACAAAGTTAAGCTGAATTTATTTTTATACAATTTTTGTTTTTTTTTTGTTTGTTAGCTGTGAAATTTATTGAGCGCAAATGCCAATTAATTTAACTGTTTATTAAGTTTACGAGCACTGTGTGCGCAGTGTTCTAAAAACAAACAACTTTTGCCCCAATGTGCAGCGATGCATTAACAAAAAATATATATATGTATATATATATATATATAGCTGTTAATATCTTTAGCATTTACTTTGTATGCTTACTTGAGTGATTTTTGATGTTTAAGCTTTACGCTTAATTTATGCTGGCGGTTTGGCATTTTTTATGCACAGCTATTTTTAGCCGGGTCAGAAGCAACGTAGAAAATTATTTTAAGCTCTGCGGCTTACTTATAAAATATGCAAGGGTTACTTGTTTAATGAGCGCTAAGGCGACTTTGCTTTTGGCTTTGGCAGCAAACATAAAAATTATAAAGGCGCAACGCTCGGCTCAGATTTTTTTTTTCATTTGTTGCTTCGAAGGACGCGCATTGATGTCTTGTCCTTGTCGACGCATCATTAGCGCAAAGCAGTGTAACACATATGCGCATAGGCTGATTAATCAGCCGCCGCGTAAGCCAAGCTTAGAGTGAGTTTACATGTTTGCAACCTTTTTGTTCTTTCTGCTCTGTTGCGCTGTTCGCAACGCTTTGTGCTTTTTGTTTTTACAGCAGCAGCAGCAGCAGCAGCAGCAGTTAATTCAATCAATAATACGTTGACATTGGCTTTGGCCTTTGCGTGTGTGTGTGTGTGTGTGTGGGCCGACTCGCTAGTGTTTGTTTTCCTGTTAGACCAGGCGACAAATAAATAAACTGGCTTTGTTTCGAGGGTTGAAGCAGCTCAAAGGTAACTTGGCGACAACTTGAAATTAAAACATTCTTGTTGCTCTTATTGCTATTGCCCAGCGCCTGGAATTTGTTGCTTGCTGCCAAAACATAAAGCAAGTCTCAGCTCTGCACTGTTTGCATTATAATTGGAAAAGTTGCTCGCACTATCTGCTGCAGACTAACTAACTAACCTAAAGCCTGCCCATAATCAGAGTTCAATGCGTGTTTCAAAACACAGGCAGAAATCTGGTTTTTCTACAGACAATATACTGCACAGTTCGTTCTATCTGCAGTTGATTATCTATAATTGCTCTTGGCTTGGCTTGTACTAAAATTTTACGCACAAAACTTTGCTGCGTTCTTTATTTTCATGTGCGTCTCTTAAAATTTTATGCGTTTTGCTCTAATTCAATTTACGTTGTTAACAACATTTTGTTGATTTTGCTTCACACAGTTCACATTTATTTGATTTGCATTTTTCAGCAGCGCTCGTCGGTAGTGCTGGCAGTGCTGCTAAAACTGTATGAAGTTGCAACATCCGGCAAAAAATGTGGGCACTGATTAACCCACACAGTCGGGCCCCCAAGCGCTGACAATCGATTGAGGGTTGAGCTGTTGCTTGACAAATGCTGCCGTGTAGTGAAGCATGCAACGTTGTGGGGCACAACGCGCACTCTAGTGCCACTCAGCTGAGAGCGCACTGAGCGCTCTGTCTGTGCGGGTGACTTGCCTGCCTGATGTACTGAAATTAATAAAAGGGCACGGCTGGCGGCTGGCGGCTGGCGGCAAGAGCTTGAAGCTGTAGCTGAAGCTGGAAGCGCGACAATGAGCCATGAAAACGAAATGGAGATGAATGTGCTCGAGGGTTGAGCTCACCTATGTCAACAGCGAAATTTCTATGCTCTGGCAGTTCTTTTTTTATGTGTGGCAGCTGATTGAATACGCTCGACTAGCTTGAGGCGTGCCTTATTGTAAGCGGAAGTCGTTGTGTCCCCCCGCCCCCCAATTCTCAAGCAGACGCTGCAACTTCAGCAAACTTCACATCCGGGCAGCGCCCTTTGCTTTGCTTTTGCTCTCTGTGTGTGGGCGTCTGATAATTGCTGGCGAAAAATATATTTGACGCTCAATTATTTACATTAATAAGCCAACAAGCATAGCCCAGCGGCAATATTAATTAAAATGTCCAAGCACCAGCAGCAGCAGCAGCAGAGAGCTCAAAATGATTGCACGACTTTCACACGATTAATTAGAACGCGCCGAGCTCACAACTCAACCGCAACGCAATGCACAGCGAACGGGTTGGGGCAGCGGGGGGGCAATTTGCAGGCGGGTCAGCGCTGCACTCAAGTGCTCACATTACTGACAAACTGCAGAGATGATGATGAGCAAGAGGATGAGCTGCTGCCAGCAGCTTGACGTGGCTCAAGGCTGAACAGATTAGGCGTTCGCTTATCGGAAAATTGCAAGTTGAGTGGCAGCTTTAGCGATTACCACAGTTATTTAGCTTAAACATTAAACTAGCAACACAAACTGTGCTTGGCTTGACTTACAATATTTTTGTTCTCGATTTGACAACTGGGGATATAGCTCAGTGGTAGAGCATTCGACTGCAGATCGAGAGGTCCCCGGTTCAATCCCGAGTGTCCCCTTGATAAAAACTTTTTTATATTGGCGTCAATTGTGTAGCAGTGAAAAAGAAAATTTAAGTACATACAAAATAAAATATATTTGAAGCAAAAAATTATATAATAAATGAATATATGAAATTATATGAAATGAGTGAATTCAAATTATTGCTTCTTTCTATTTTTATTAGAGAATTTTAATATTTAATTTTAATTTTATTGTATTTTATATACAATGCAATAATTGTGCTAAGCTCTAAATTTATTGCTTGAAAGTAAAAATAAACATTAAAATAAAAATGTATTGCTTTATTTTATGCAGAGAAACGTTTGACAATTATTATTTTATATGCAATAAAAATATTAATTAAATGCACAATAAATACAAATAGTTTGTAGCTTATGCCTACACATTTCTAAATTAAATTTTAGTATACAAAACAGAGAATTATATATATTATATATATGCTAAAGTATTTTGTAGCAATTCTAATAAAATATTTATTTGTTTCAGATGCTAAAACACGTACAAATTTCGCCGTTGCGCAATCGCTCGGACTCTTTATCGCTGCGCTCAGCGAGCAATGCCAGCTCTTGCGCCAGCTCCATGTGCGGCAGTCCAGAGCCACCCACAGATATGCTGCGCACCACCTCACGCGCCTCCAGCTACTCCAGTCTGAATGAGCAGCTGCCACAGGTAAGTCAGCAACTGAGCGAAGCAACTGAGAGCTGAACTAACAATCAAACACTTTTTGCTCAGACCACCATCAAAGTGTACACAAACTGCCTGAAGATTGACATTGAATACAAGACGCTGGGCATACAATGGGACACGACTAGCAAGGAGGTCATAGCACAGCTGCTAAGACGGTAAGTCGCTCAATCAAATCGCTCACTTCAAATTGTAGCTAACTCTGTACGCTCGCTTACAGCTTGAAGATGCGTCATCGCGATCCGCGGCTTTTCTATCTCTCCATGGAGGTGGCACAAAGACGCGCCGGCGTGAAGACCATACTCGTGCTGGATGAGGACACACGTCCGGCTATATTGCAGGCCTGTCATCCCAAGGGCGAGTCACGCTTCTGCCTGCAGCTGAAGCCGGGCGGCCTCATACGCGTGCACACTTCAGCGCTGCAGCCAACGTCGCAGTACAAGTCGCTGGTCATCAGCGAGGAGACCAACTGCGATGAGCTGCTGCAGCTGCTGCTGGGCTGCTACAACTCGCTGGAGCCCGTGGAGCACTTCTCGCTGTACGAAGTGTGTCCGGGCCAGGAATGCCAGCGCAAGCTGCACGCCGATGATTTTCCGCTGCGTGCGCAGGCGGAGCGACTGCGTCGTGGCGAGAACTGTCACTTCCTGGTGCGGCGCACGCCCAACTATGCGCGACGTCGTCAGCTGCTGGCCAATTTGAATGAGGCGATTAATCAGTCGACGACTAGTGTGAGCAGCGCTGCTGTGGAGGATGCAGACGCGGCAAGCTTGCTGGAGCTATCGCTCGAGTCGGAGCTGTCGCTGCCCGAAGATTTGCGCAGCTGCAGCAGCAGCAGCGAAGATGCTGAAGATGATGAATGCGCCAGCAGCTCTGGCTCATCGGACAACTCCACAGAGTGCACGCTGCGTCGCGATTTCTTTCAACGCAGCAGCGCGCCGCCAGCTGCCGCCAGAGCCAGCACAGCGTCTGCCACTTCAGCTTCACCCCCCACACGCGCCTACAGTCCAGTCTACAATATACGCGAAATACGCACGGCTACGCACTCGTTTAGCTCGCTGGGCAAGGACAAGAAGCTGCTGGACATTCACATGCATGCGCGCTATGCGCCCTCGGGCATCTACAGTCGACTGCTGCCTGTGGCGGAGGTGGACACTGCGCTGGATGTGAACGGAAATGCGTCGGCGGCTAATCTGACAGCAGAGGCGGTGAACAATAATCCAGCTCAAGGGCTGGGACACTTTGTTTATTTGTAGTGGGCGCGGCGCCAGTCAAGCGACCCACTTGTACATAATGTAGAAAGTTACAAACAACAAAATCCCCCAAAAACGTTACCGTTTGGACCAAAGATGCATTTGTAGGCTAAGTTAATGAATTAGTTTAAATTTAGTTAAGTTACACAAGAGTCTATAACTTGCAGCTTTAGTTTGTCTGACTAGAGCCAAGCTAAGTCGTAGCATATCTTGTATGGCAGCTAACCATTAATTAATACAACCAAATAATACTTTTTTATAATTAAAATACACACACACACTTACACACGCCTGTAAAAGCCAAACAAGCAGCTGTTCTTTATGCAATTTTATTTTTAAAAACTTATTTCAGCTTTTGCCGCGCTGCATTTTATATATATATATATATAAAGCCAATCAGTTGCATAAATAGGCTGCAATTAATGTGGCCTGGGCCGAGGCTGGCCAATTTGTGGATTAAATCCGCACATTATTGAACGCCAGCCAAGCGGCTTAAGCTGCATGACGTACACCGCCGCGTATACGTAATTTGGCTGCCATTTTAACGCTCAAGACTTAAGCCCGCCAGCTCTTAAATTTTTACTTTTTTTTTTCTCGCAGCCACTTAAATTATACACATTAGCAAGATTTAACAACCTTTTGGGCCACTTCATTTTTAATCTATTATTTTGCTTTTTTTTATGCGCAAGCTACGCCTGAGCGAACCTTTTTAGTCTGGACGCACTAATTTATTAAGAGCGTGCGCTTGGGTTGAATTAAAAATAAACAAATTGCCAATGGAATCCAATTTGCTGCTGGCCTTAGACAATAACTTAGTTGCCAGCTGGACTGGGGGGACTCTGAGGTTTTGTGGGCCAAACTTTAAAATTTCAATTCGTCTACAAATTACATTGCAGCCAACTGCGAGCTCATCGCAAATGCACGACTCGCACTGCAAAATGGTTTGGCCAAAGTGCTGCGCATAAGTATGACTGGCTGGTTGGAGTAGGAAATGGCACAGCCAGCTGTGTGCAACGGAAACGGAAATGCTAAACAGCCTGTGCCAGAGTCCGGTTCGGTCGTCCCTACGCTTAGCTAGCCAGCCTCAGCATAATAACTTAAGCACTTTTTAAGTCGTATTTAAAATTTTTGCCATATTTCTGCTAACAGCCTGGCCATGTGCCAGCTCTGCAGTGCAACGAGCGAGAGTGTTGCATTAAAGATAACTACGAGTCGTTTGGTTGTCAGTTGGCACTCATACTCTTTTATACGATATGCATATTGCACCAGGTCTTGGCTCTCTGTCTCTCTCTCTCTCTCTCTCTCTCTCTCTGCATTGTTAAAACCTAACTGCCTACCATAAAATCACACAAAATTTGCAGTCAGCACTCACAGCTGCCGATTGCTGTGTGCCCATTACTTGATTTCGAGCAAAAAAATGTTGCAAACTTTGAAAATTTAAAAATTCAATGTGCTGTAGTTTGGGTTTGGTAGCGTAGGCAAACTTTTCAGTCATAGGGCTTGAGGTGCCTAACTTTACAGTTGCCAGCATAGTTCTGGCATAAAACTATAGCAGCTAACTGTGAGCTTCTGTTTGCCTGCTATTTTTATTTTTTTCTTTTCTTTAAAAATTGCTGCTGCTGATCAATTTAAATTTAATTATTTTATATGGTGGTCAAGCAGTCGTGCCAAGAACCAACCTAGTGGGGACAACAACCAGCAGCAGCAGTAGTTGTGCAATGTGCATATAAAAGTATGCAATGCATTTTTGTGCATAGCTGCAAAGCAAGAGCGAGAAAGAGTTTTTATTTGTTATTTATTTTTTATTATACAATAAAATGCTTTTATTAAAGCAAACTACATTAATAAACAAAGCTATAAATTATTTTCATTGCAGCGTCATAATTTTAATGTTCATTAAATGCCTATAAATCATTCAAAGCTTAGCTCTTTATTTTTTTAATTTATGTTGAGCCCATAAAGCATTTGGCAAGCTGTACAGCACGCTTTTATTTTACTCATAAGTAATTTAAAATAATTAAGTTGAAACATTGTACATCAAGTCGTTAGAGCTGCAAGCAGCTTGCTCAGTTTGCAAACAACTTTCTGTTGTAAAAACATAAAAATTAATTGCAAGCGAAGCCATAGAGAGCACGCAAGTGACTTTTGCGCTGTCTGCACTTGTCCAAAGTGCAAGTTTTACGAGACCAGCGCGCACTTAACTTTAGCACGTTGCGGATACTAATGGTGTGGATAGTTGAGCTGGGCATAAAGATTAAGTTGCGGATCATCAGTCAAGCGCGTCTAGCAGCAAGCAGCTGCTGCTGCTTGTTGACTAATTTAAAATGTGATAAGTTTGCATGGCACTTAACAAGGGTTTTAGCTGCTGCCAAAGGTAAACACAGCTCCCAAATACACACACAGCGCAGCTAGTAAAGTTTTGTAACTCGCTCAACTAATTGCCATAAGCCGTTAGGTAAATTTATTCAGCGTGATTTTTTAGCTGCTGTTTCTTGTCCAGCATATTGGATTTTTGCTTTGTTTTTACGCAACTAATCGGCTTAGCGGTGAATGAACGCCCGCCCACTTGCCAGCCATTGTTGCAATTGACTGCCTTTATGCACTTGAACGATATTTAATACCTTGGGCAAACGTTGGAGAAATTAATATTCCACTGGCTTAGCATATGTGATAAATTAAGCTTGTGCGCATACAATGAATTAACTCTTTGCAATAAGGCTTAATTCCCAACTCAATAGCAGTTCAAATGCTTAAATGCAAATTGTTGCAATCAACATATTTATGCTTACAATTTTAATTAATAGCATGGATTTGCTTGAAGCGCTTCAATTAACAAAATGATGTTATTATTTGAATTAACATTTTACTGACTAAAACTAAGTATTGCATAAATTTAATTTTCACTAAGTGCTTATATAAATTTTAATCTAGTTGTTTAGCTATTTGTGTAAAGTTAAACTTAGTCGTAGGGTCTGACACGTGTGCTCTCAATCTAATTTCGTTTGTATAATTAGACTCTAAATGAATTAAATGCGGCTTAAAAATGTTGTTAATAATTTTCATTTGTTTGCTGGTAAACATAAAAGCTTTAAGCAGAGAATAGAATTGTCCACAGTTATCTACATCTGGTACATAAAAGGATTCTGTTTGAACTCCCACTTTAACCCACTTTGGGCTTCATTAGGGGTGAGGACTTGCTGCCGAAAATTCGTACGCACATACATAAAAGAGTTTGATTTGCATATGTGTGTGTGTGCGTGTGTCTGTGTGTGTGTTTGTATGTAAATGTAGCTGGTTGATGCCTGCTACTTTTGCTGTATGCCAAGCCTCAATGCTCGAACTGAATTTTTGTTTTATTGCCATTTAAGTTGCACTTGACTTGCATGCACAACAAAACTTTTCTCTTTTTCAGCTCGAGTTTGTCTGTTGAGCACACTTAACTACACGCACATACACGCACACAAAGACATATGCGTGCGTATGTATGTCTGTATGTACGCCCACTCATGTGTAGTAACCATTTTCATCAGTCTTGCTGTTTGTATTTTCCTTTGACATTGTGTCGAGCTGCTGTCGTAGGCTGTGCGCCTGGTACTTGAATTTTTTAATTTTCAACATTTTCATGCATTTTTTGGGCTTTTTTTTTGTGGCTGCGCAGTTTGAGTACAGCACCCAGAGTGGGCGGCCCGACTGTTTGCTGTATACAGTGCGTATGATTGATGCTTGGCACTTGTCTGCAAATGTTTTTATTAAGTTATTGAACGCTGGGCGTGGGCGTACCACAGCCACCCCCTGGCTCAGTAACTCATATGACAATTGCATAAATCATGCGTCGTTATCTTGAGCGCCATTCGCTGCCTGTTAACTGTGATTTATGTCAATCCGCAGCCGCTCAAGTTGCCTTTAATTATGAGCAATCGCCTGCTCAACTGTGTCCGCACTCTTGGGCTCTCTCGAGCAGCGCGCACACTTGACACAATTTATGGTCAGTCTTTTTGCATAACAAAGGCCACAACAAACTAGAGTTTCAAGTGCTGGCTGGCTTGGGGCTTGGGGCTTGGTGCTTGGCTTTCTTTTTTGCTGAGCACATTTTTGATTTTTAATTTGCGGCCACAGCGTTTGGTAATTGAGTTTGCTTGCGCTCGCTTTGTGCCTTTTTAGCTCTTGTGTATTTATTGCTGCAGTCCTTAGCTTTCAGCTCTCAGTTTGCAGTTGGGCGATGACAAATGTTGTTAGCAGCACGACAAAGAAAATTGCGCACTGCTGCGCTCAGCACAAAAAATTAGACAACAAATTTAATTTTTGTTGTCATGAAACTAAGCGCGCTTTAAGCTTTTTATATACAATCGATTATATTACTAGATTACTATATTTGTTGTAGAAATTGCAAACGCATTGCGACGTTTGCTGACTGCGCACAGTCACTCAAAATCGTATCGCAACGCAACGCAACGCAAAGCATTGCAGCGAATTGAAACTCAAATCGAATGATGCCAATTGGTGTGCCCAGTTTTGTGTTTACACTCGGCGTGTGAAATGCAATGCTTTGAGTGCTTTCCAACACCCGCACGCTGAGCGCTGCTGAATGATTGTTAATCCTCTGTCCGCCCAGCTTCGAGGTCCTTTAGCCGGTGGGACCCTTTTTTGCGCCCGCAACGGCTTTGCTGCTTGTTGGCCAAGTCGCCGCAATCGCTATTGATTGACTTTTCAATAAAATGCTGGAATCAAAGCCAAGCTACGCGCCATTCACATTGGCCCACTCACTTTGATCTTGCCCTTTTTTTTATTTATTTTTATTTTTTTCGTTTTAATTCCTGCGTAGATTTTATTGGTGGGGCATATGAGTTGCCAATAAAATTGAGTGCAGCATAAAATTTAATTGAGCAGTTAATTAATTTAAATAAATTGTGTTACCAAAAAGTTCAAAGTAGTTGTTGCCAAGTTAATTAAAAAAGATTGCTGTTGATTTATTGCAAATAATTCTCATTTATTTCATTTGAAATGTACAATAAAATGTTATAAAATCGTTGATAACTTTGATATGTAGCTTAGCGCTTTAGTATATGTATATATATTTTAATGTAGCCTTTAATGAATCGCCTTACTATTAAAAAAAGCCTTAGTTAGTAATACATTGACATATTAAAACTATTTAATGTATGGTTGAGTTTCTATTAATTGTCATGCTAGCAAGCAACTGGCTCTTGGAATCACAATATATACGCTAGATTGGTACTATAGATTGATAGAAATCGACGGCGCATGGTTTAGTTGTAGCGGCTTGCATCGCATGTTTGCCTCACTAGGTGCGACGGCCGAAGAGCTTGAAGGCGGACTTCCAGCAGTATGGCCATCATAGCTGCTCGTTGCCAATATGTGTTGTATCCGTTGGCAGCGAGTGGGTCTAGAGAGTGAGAGAGAAAGACAGAGTGTGTCTAAGCAAGCTCAAGATACTTGAAAGGTGAGCTGCATTTACCTGCAGCGCCTTGCGCTTGTGATGCATCGATGAATTGGAAGATGATTTGCCCTTGCCCTTCTTCCAGGAGCACAGCAGCAGCTCCTTCATGCCCTTGCGAAAATTGCGACTGAGAAACGCATAGAGCAGCGGATTAACGCCCGAATTGAAGTACGTGACCAGAAAGGTGAGCGGCGTTAGCAGCGCATTAAAATTGGAATCACCGCGATACGAACGTGACCTGCAAAATACATAAACATTTATTTACATTTATTTAACACACACACACACATGCACATGTTGAGTAGTGAAGCATAAATATTTATTTTGTATGCAAATTATATTTACTTAAATTAAAGCAGCTGTATTAGTTTACTTTGACTTTTCGCTGCCACTGACCACCAGTCGTCAGTCAGAGAGTCAGTCAGTCAGTCAGCGCTGCAATTACCTAAACCACTTGAGCTTAAGTTTCGGTCAGTTCGTATTTTTGCTACCTGCACTAAGTTATGAAGTTTTGCGCGCCAGCAACTTGAGTTGACAAGCAAGTGGAAAGTTTTGGCGCCGCCCTGAAGTAGGCAACAGAACTTTGACTTGTACACAGCATGCAAAGCATAGTGTGAAATTTATATAGAGAGTATGTCTTAGTCTTCTAAGCCACAGCAGCGAGTACAAACTTTTCGCTTACCAACTGGACAAGCGAAAACTTTTGTGCAAAAAGCTGTCGAAAATGTTTTGCGTTGTTTGCCTGTTTACAGTTCGCGTTGCACTTGCAACGGATTTGTGTGTGTGTGTGTGTGTGCCACACGCCGTAAACAACGGCCCAGCGGGGTCGGGCTGATTGCCCTACTCTAAACTTTTATTTTTAAAGTGTTCGCCCAGCAAATTGACTTGGCAACTTGAAGGCGTCTTCCAAATTGATGCATAGACAGCCAAGCAAACAAATCCCACGCTAGCCAGTTGGCAATTTCTCTATTTCTCTATAAATAAGCGTAAATTAGGGCTAGCCTATGGTCAGCGACCAGCTGCGTTATTAGCACATAATGAGCACGTGCCGCTCGTTTTGTTGCTGACAGATAGACAGACATTGAGATTGAGAAAAATATGACATTTAAGTTTGCTCGTTTAGCCAAGCGCTACAAATTCTTCGAATTTGTAATATTTAAGTAGTTTGCCAGCTTTACATTTATTGCTAATAATTTTTTAGCATGCTCGACAGACTTTATTACAAAAATAAATGATTTTACTCACAGACTTGCTTGACTGCTGCTGCAAAATGCATTTTGGCATTTAGCGAAATAAATCTAGAACATGCATAAATATTTCAGAAAATTTGTGGCGCATATAACTCAAATTTATTTGCTAACTGCAGCAAATAAAGAAATACTACAGCAGCTCGAAATAATTGAGATTTATGCTGAACTTGAGCTGTCATAGGCGCTGGCGCGTATTTTGTTTTGTTTACTTTCCATTTCGATTTATATTTCTCTCTGCCAATGGCCAAGGACAATGGCATTAAATTGGTTCCTATTGCGACTGTTGTCTGTTTCGATCTTCTCTGACACTGTCACAATTTTCAGGCAATTATCGAGCTCTCACTCACATGTTCGTAACACTTCCGTATAATGCGCAGTCAAAAGCCTGGCGTTAAATAAAAAAAGATGTGTCCTCTCATCTTGGCAGCAATACACAAATCTATAAATATTTTTTGCGTATCTTTGCTGTGGGTCAGCTCTTGACACTAAACGATTTTCAATACCTATAGGTCTCGTTATTCGATTTGTTTTTACACGACAGTTGTCATTCAAGCAATAAATGTCAGATGTCAACCAAATAATATGCATAAAGTCAAACTATGGCTAAAGGCTAGCGAATTAGCAAATAAAACGTTGCTAGCTGAAAAGGAAATTTGCGAATTTATTGCTTGATTTGTTAGCTAACAACTTGATTTTTTGCAAGTGAAATATTTATGTTTACTATAATATTTATAGCTTATAAAAATAACAAATAAAAATACAAGCAAATAATATTCAATGCTATAAACTATGCCAAGTAATTTAATTTACTTTACATTCTGTTGAAATTCGTAAGATATCTGGTTATGTTTATCATTTCTGCTGCTTTAATATAATTATAATGTTTATTTATTGATCTAAAATGAAGCATGGCTAAACGTGTTGTATTCTTAATTATATTTAATTCCTAGTCATCAACTAAATCAACGGAAATGTATTTGCTTTATATGTTTTATAATTTGATTTCTGTAATGTTTACTCGTTTCGTTTAACCTAAACAAAACCCCAAGGACGCAGTCTGCATAATAATTTGGCAGTATATACGTTAAGTATAAGGCCTAGAGCAGAAAAGGAAATCAGGCTGCTGCTGCTGCCATTTGGGCCACTTCAATTGACAACTTAATTGTTTGGCAGGCCTGGCGACAGCTGGCCTCAGGTCTATGCAAATGTCTGTTTGTTGTTTGCATAATGTTGGACAAAAAAGAACGAGAAGCAAAAATAATGATGCTGTGGGTGGGTGGTGGCTTGGGTGTGGATTTTCGGGTCTGATTGCTATTTAACTTACCAGTATTGCCACATTTTGCGTGCATGATAGGGCAGATTGCATAGCGCAAATGTCAGCACAAATATTATCAACATGCGGACGACGCCGCGGCGGGCGCGCAGCACGTTGCTGGATGAGTGCGACATGTGTGTGGCACCGCCAACGGCAACGCCTACGGTGGTGCCGCCTCCATTGCCTTGCCGCTGGTTATGTGTGTGGGAGTGATGGTAGAAGCTCGTTTTGCGACAAGCGCTCACAATGGGACGATCCGCCTCCAGCGAGACCTGCATGAGTAATGGATTACAACAAAAGTTTCATTTAGTCAGCGCTTCAGCTGGGGCATAGAAAAGCGATGCAGACTTGAGCATAAAATTTAGTTTGGTGCGCAAATTATTAGCATTGAGTGTAAATATGATGGACAAAAATATTTTTACACAGACTACACACGGCAAAGAACAGAGAGAGAGAGAGAGAGAGAGAGAGGGAGAGAAAAAACATTGAAACTCAAAAAAATAGTTGTGTACAGCTTGTTGCTATTTGTTATTATTGTCATTACTGCCATTTTTCATTGCTAGCAGCAACCAAAAAATAAATATTACGCTTGATTGATGATTCAATGTGGCGGCTTGTTTGTTGTGTGTATGAAATCATAGACATGCTCTGGCGGTTCAATTGAGGTTAAGTAAGTGGCTGTTTGAAATATATATTTTATTGCGCATACGCCATTCTGGCCGGACAGCTGCCTGCCAACTGGTCAGTTGGCTGTGCAATTTCTCGCACCGCCCAACTTGCAATAAGTAGTTAAGTTTTCCACTGCAGCAGTTGCAAGTTGGCTGGCAGCTGTCAATACATTTAATCCGCATTGACACCTGCAGCTAATGCTGCCTGGACAAATTGCCAGCCATAAGTAGCGACCAAACTTGGGCAAATTGAAAAGTTTGCACAAGTTTGGCACAACTGTTGTATATGAAATATATATAGCGAGTTCAACAGACTAAAAAAGTTTATATTTTTATAAAAATTATTGTTATATATTGGCTAGCGACTGAAGTGAATTGGAATTGGATTTGGAATTGAGAGAGTTGCAGACATATTCAATCAGATCTCAGTTTGAAGAGTCGAATACAATTTTAATGTTTTCCAATGTTGCACACTTTTATTTTAGAGCAAGTTGTGTATAAGACAAACTCATTTGCTATATATACTTTATCTTTTTTATATTGTGTTCGCACTACAATCAAAGTGATTTCAATTGTTTGCTCTATCAATTTCATCAGAGCTGGCATTCAAGCAAGCTCTACTCTATTTTATTATATTTCTTGCAATAGTTGCTGCCTCTTGCCAAAGCTGCTCGTGCACAATTAATTGCCACCGGCGCCAAGCTGTCCCACAAGTGCGCTAAATATTTATGCACGAGCACATTAAAATTAGTTTGCTTTAGACAAGCAAGCACAGGTAATGCCCCCAACGCAAAGACACAAGCAGTTGTTGCTGTTGTTGTTGTTGCTGTTTTTGTTGCTTCTGCTGCACCCTTGGGGTAAGCAACTGGTTCTGGTCACTTACCTGGCTCTCGGTGATGCTGACGCCGCGCTTCTCATATTTGCTGCTATGTTTACGTGACAAGGACGTGGCGCTGCTGCTGGCGGAAGCAAGTGTTGCTGCTGCTACGCCGCCCGCTGTTGTTGTGGCAGCCAGCTGATGTTGCTGCTGCTGCTGCTGCTGATGGAGATGATGCGGATGCGCGTGCTGGTGTACATGATGATGGTGATGGTACATGCTGTTATGCAGGCTCATGATATTTTCCTGCGACTGCTGCTGCTGCTGCTGCTTTTGATGCTGCTGCTGGTGTTGCTGCTGTGTGAGGTGGGGTGTAAGGCCACGCGAGCTACGCCAGAGCGCAATGGCTATCTTGCTATAGAGCACCTACACATCAATTGCAAAAATGTTTATAAATAGTATCATAATAGCCATAATAAGCTTAGTCATTATTTTATACAAAACTGCAACGCAACAACACGAGCGTGCCGCGTGGCACGTTGCACGTTGCAGCTATCGCATTACAATTGTGCACAGACACAGACACAGAAATAGAAATAGAACTACTCACAGTCATGACCAGCAATGGCATCACATAGAGCAGCACAAAGTTAATCAAGTCCAGCACCTTGGAGTTGAACATTTCGCGATCGAGCACACAGATCTCCTCCTCCTGCCCATCCTCGGTGTGGACATTCTTGATGGTCTTGCTGAAGACGAACTTGGGCGTTGAGTAGACAGCCGATGTTATCCAAACGGTGACAATAACCATCTGCAAAGTATATACGTTATGTTTAAGTTTAAACACGCAAAGCATTTTAGCCTAATTGGCAGGCCTTGAATGGCTTGGCATTCTTTAATTGGCTTCATCAGCATTAACAAATGCATATTTAGTTTGTAAATTGTTTCGACTCGACTCGACTCGGCCAATAGACAAAAACTTTTGCCATTATGCTCCAATTATAGCCACACAGCCAAACCCATACTCATATTTAAACCTTGATATAGTCGTCCAGGGTCTGTGTAAAAAAAGTTTCTCTTTCGCCCAGCAGACTATTAAGCCTTTGGCAAGGGCTCACATTAACTTTTTGCCTGCCATTTAATAAGTTTCATTAGCGTGCAAATTGCGGTCAGAATGGGTATCAAAGCTATTAGAATGAATATACATACATATAACTGGCAACTAGCAAATTTGCCATAACATTTCTTTGTTATTATAAACAATTGCTGGCTAAGCATCATTAAATTGCTCGTTGCAATCGCTCAAGTATTTTCGCTGATAACGGACTGGGCTTGAATATCAATATGCTGAACGGAAAATTTGAAAATAAATATTGATACTAGTAGTATATGTCTCGCCAATCGTACGATATCGATACTCAGCAGTTGAGAGTACAAAATATTTATGCTTAAGCTCAGCTTGTAGCTTTCTTTGCATTTGCAAACTGCCACTGCAGTCAGTTTGATTTTGATCTACAAAGGGCTTAGACGTATTTAAAGTGAATTAAGAAAATGCTTAATTTTGCATTGATGTGTATATTGCTTCTTTTAATCAACCAGCATTTAAAGAGCGTAACTGAGTCGCAAATAGCCAGCGATGCGACTGATGAAATTCTAAGCAATAACAGAATGGACGCTACTGAACTAACAGCAGCTCTAGCTGCATTAAAGAAGCTGAAGACTCTCTTGTCTGCCCATGAGCTGCAAATAGTTGCTAATAAAGCAACCATTGCTAAGCAGAAGCAAAGAATTGACCTCTTGAATGCCAAAGTCAGCCAAGTTATAGAATCTAACAGCGCCAAGAATGTGGAAATAGCCAAGATCACTGCCGATGCCAGGCATAATAATTGTCAGCATGTCAATAGCTGCCGTCTCGAGCTGGACTGTGATTCTGCGCCGCTTGGATGGCAGCATTAACTTCAATCGTAGCTGGCTTGAGCATAAGCATGGCTTCGGCGACTTGAACGCTGAGTTTTTCATAAAATAAATAGAGAAATTGCTTTTTTATTTTGTATATTCAGCTGGCACTTTTAAGCAAACATTTGAAATGTTTACTGCAGGCTGTGAATTGGCAAATTGATGGAATGTATACTTAACTTACTTAAAACTTAATGCATGATGGCTTGGGTACAGCACATTTGACAGAGACAATGACAATAGCTGACTAAATAATTGTTAGAAGCGATTGGTCGCTTGGTAATTGTGGTGGACATTGAATTTATGTTCAATACTTATGCATACTACAGTATTTCTCAATATAAAAATTTAAGTGCCGTCTACTCCACTTTGGAAGCCATTAAGAGCATTGTAATGATCTAGATCTAGGCCAGCAATTGTCATAAGCTCTAAGCAACAAAATCGATTTGTTTTCTATTCTTAAGCTAACGTGACTAGGACGCATAAAATTTACAAGCAATTTGTTGAATTTTGACAAGAGCAACTTTTAGTTGATTATCATTATGATATTTAATGGCTGGCCTAAGTGTTTATTAATCACTTAGTGCCTTTGTACTTACCCTTAGACGTGCCGCAGTTAAAATTTGTTTGCATGTTATTGGATGCACAATGGCGAAATAGCGTTCCATGCAGATGACGACAAGTATAAAAATTGATGCCGTATAGCTGAGTGAGTGCACAAATTGATACATGCGGCATAGAAACTCGCCAAAGACCCAGCTGCAAGTAGATAATGGCAAAGGTGCAAAGTTATTAACATTTTCTAGCAATAGAGATTGTTGTTGAGCGGCATAAAATGTTATGTGCCACGCCCACCGCAAACTAATGCGACATTAAAGGTGTCATTAGTACCTTCGTGCTGGCTGCCTGACTGCCTGCCTGCCTCTCTTTTATTATTGCATTATATTTATGGCATGGCACTTGGAGCCAAAGGATCATTGTGCCTGGGGATTAGCACGTAATTCTATTTTGTGGCTCGCTCGCTGTCTCGCTCTCTCTTTTTGTTGTTGTTGTGACAACAAGTGTGATTTTCAGTCTTGCTTTTATACATTTTTTTGTCCTGCTACGCATAAAAAATTATTGCTTAACGTTATTGTATTTTTTTTTCTTCTGCTATTTTTGCAGCAGGTGCCAGACATAAAAAATATTTTGGCTACTTGAGCGCAGATTACTTAGCGCTCAGAGCCTTCGAAATATTTGAGGATTATCAAATTAGATTAAGTGCAATTCCAAGCAGCGTTTTTGCTTAAAGCAACATGTGGCTGTTACTTTAAGTAATTTCCATAGTTTTCTTTTTATGCGCACATTATTTTTTCCTTTTTTATGTACAAACTTTGCCCACATATTAGCTGCTCTGCATAAATAGATGAGATTATGAACCCACCCACCCAACTTACATATTAGACTTTTATTATGTTAATTGACTGCCAGCAAGTCGAGTTCTCAGCATTATTTTGGTTTGTATTAAAATATGCAGTTTGCATAAATAATATGCAAATGTGTTTATTTTACATTTAAGGGCAAGTTCATGTTACACATGTAAATATTAAATTTGGATAAACATATTTGCACTTGCATAAACGAAAATTGGCAACACTTGAACAATTTCGGCCAATTATTAATTGTACTGAATTTATTATTATTTGTGCAATGGCGCGTCGCACACGCAAATGCAAAAATATATAAACAAATTGCGTACTTAAACACACATATATAAATGCACAATAAGCTTTATTTTAGGCTCGTAAACATTTGCTATATTTAATGCACTTAAATTAGATTTTTATGGTCAGAAAGTGCAAAATTTTGTTTGCTATTGAGTGTCTCTGGCTAAGCGGGAAATATTTGATTTTATTACATTTTCAGTTACAAAGTGCATTTTAGCATTATCTGCTATATATATATGAAACTGTTTAAGAATGTTGCAATTGCTGTACACAAAAGTATTGGGAAAATACAAATATGCAATGCAAATATTTCTGCACAAAGCTAAATATTTTGTTAGACAATTTTAGTTAATGAATGCCAAACTAATGTTTGCAATTGCTGCTTCCAATATGCTTGTCAAATTCATTCATTAATTTAATTAGGTAGCAAATAAAAGCAGAGCGTGCTCGATTGTTCAGCGAGCAGCCGTTAACTGTTGAACAATTAAAGGCTGCAAATTCAATTACGCTGCAAAAAAAAAAAAAAGGGAAAATCTAATAAAAACCACTAGCAAATTGTTTGTCTGCACTGACGTGGCGGTTATCTATAATGTATAGAACACAAAGTGTGCATAACAAATGGGCAGCAAGAGAGCACGAAGCAGGTAAATGTTGCGCATACGCCATGTTGCGGCATATTAAAAAAATAGCAACAGGCAACTGGCCTGTATACGTGACATGCCAGCAACTGCAGCCTTAGCATACATATGTATGTGTGTGTGTGTGTGTGCAGAATGTTAAAGATTCAATTGCGAAATAAAAACTTAAAGTTCATATACAGCGCATAATATTGAGTTGAGAGTTTGCTCACTTTCAAATTATACCACTGAGCATATCACGCTTGTATTTGCTTTTGCAACAGAGGCACGTGGCACGTAGCAAAGGTGTTTTAGTTGTCGCTGTTGCTGTTGCAAGTTGAATTCACTCTTGCATGACACTGGACGTTAACTGACAGCTAAGTTTCAGTTTCAACGTTGCCCTGCATAATAATCAGCGAATCCACAGACACTTTAAAATATTCTAGGACTAGTTTAAGACTTACCTGTCTATCAGATATATGGAAAGATTTTGCATGACACAAAAGAGACCCACGCAGAAGTCGGCAAAGGCCAAGTTGGCCAGAAAAAAGTTCGTGATGGAGCGCAGGCGTCTGGAGAGTGTAACCACCAATATCACCAGCAAATTGCCTGCAAGGAGACAGAGAAAGAGAGTGAACGAAATGCAGATAAAATAATTTCAAACAAATGACAAAAACAAAAGCTCTAAATGCAACTATAGTTCTAGGCCACTGGGGAGATATTAAAAATGTTAACAAAATATTTTGGCAGGTGACAAGCCAACAGTGCAACCGCAACGGTGGCAAGGGGGGCGGCAGCTTGAGTTGTAGCTGCATTTGTAGGCTAGAAACTTTTGCCTCGACAGTTGCTGGCACGGGGTGTAGCAGCAGCAACTTTTTGCAGTCAGTGTACGTTTTGGATGACAAACACATTTTGCGGCACATTCCCTTGACATTTTGGTTTAATGTTGCGTTCCAAAGTTTGTTTTAATTAGGGGTTATGTTCTAGCATTCTAAATATGATGCTGTCTCATTTGGTAAGCTTGACTGGGCTTAATTAAATGCAAACTCTCAACTGTTTAGCTAAAATTAAGTGACAGCAACTAGACAAAGCGACAGGCTCCAAAGGCTACTTGTTTAAGAACTTAAGCCAATAATTTTTAGTAGTTTGGATTTTATCTATGCTTTTTATGCTGCAGCTGCTGATATTAAATATTTTCTCGTAAATTTGACACACATCAAAATATGCTCAGAACTTAACATTTTCGCCGAGTCTGACAACATATCAACTTGAAATGAAAGACGCGCAAACAAAAAGTTTTACAACACATGTTGTATGTAAGTAGATCAATGAATGGCAAGAGCAAGGGCATTCTTTATTACTTACATAAAAGTGACGCACCCTACTCCTGCCTCAGCACTTGCTTTGGCAACTGCACAGCATATATACTATATAGAAATTTATTTCTTTTTTTTTTCTGTGCACCCTTGAAATATTTTGTTGTTGTGCGCTTTGAAGTAATTAAAAAAGTTTCGCTTTTCGTTGCTTGTTTTTGGCCATGTAAGTGGCAAACGGAAAATAATAAATTTGTACACGAGAATTTCCAAAAAAATAAGCATGTTGTCTGCAATTGTTGTCCCATGCATAGCACCGAACACTAAACACACAATGTGTGCCTAAGCTATTTGAACTAACAGGTATTATAATTTATATGCGACACGCCCAACCGCATAGCATATGAAAAATGTATGCTAAACTAAAGCAATAAATTAAATCATTTACAATTTGTATGCAATCGTTGTTGCTGTTGTATGCCATTATGTAATTTGAAACCGTAATCGGTTTGCCCAAAATATTTCAATGCATTTTTAATGCAGCATTTATGAAAATTGTTATTTCAATCCATTGAATTGCCTTAAAGCGCGCTCCAGCCCTCTGGGCTCGGCTGTGTTAACTCTGTCTGGTTGATGTGGCAACAGCCAACATCTTGGCTCGTGGCACCACCTGGCCACAAGCTGCGGTCTCTTGCATTAATGGTTATGATTATGGCGGCACAAGCTATTACATTAAACAGCTTATAATATAATCAAATGAGTTTCACAGTCTGTGCGTAGGTGTGCTAATAATATTCATATAATGCAACTATTATAGCAAAGCAGCCTAATTCGATTTGGCAAATATATATATAAAGCTATTACTATAAAATTAACAAAATATAATATAGAAAATATAGTGCTGATAAGCAAAACGAGTTTCTGCGTAGCTTGAAAATCTGATTGGACTTAATGAAGCTTTAAAATTATTGCTATTAAAAATAATTGCATTGACTTTCTAAGAAACAAGCGACGCGTGGCAAAAATTAATTAAAATTTCATTGCATTGTGCGTCTTTTCTTTACATTATCCAATTGTGAAATTAATATATATAAGTAAGTCATTATTTCTTATGCGTGTATATAACTCAAACTTGTAATGAGCTTTTTCTCTGAATTTGTAATAAGCTGCACGTTATGCAGTTGTTGGCCTTGATCGCGCAGCTGCTGCACACACATTACGTATACGACCCGCAAACAAATTGCAGCAATTAGAGCTGCGAAATTTCGCTTATCGATGGTACTTAATAACAGACGCATTCAAGCTCCTTCGCTTAGCTCCCAGATTGCAATTAAAATGACAAATGCCAGAATCAATTATGACATTGGCACATTGCTGCTGCCAACTGTAAGCCAAAAAAAAAAGAAAGAAAAACTGCTGTATGTCTAATAAACACTTTGTTGTTTGCTTTTTGTTTTGCAGACTTTTTTGTAGCTCGGGCTTGTCTAGTTTGTTGTTGCGGCCAGCGGTTGTGGTGCAGGCTATGACAGGCGCTTTATTGTCCTTTTGCTGTTGCATGGGGCGACAATGTTACTGTTACTGTTACTGTTGCCACTAATTGCTGCACCCAGGGGGGTGCAGCATTCGTCGCTGCAGCAAACAAAACGCTTAATTTCATTGCACTGCACTCGCTTTTAGCATAAGCTCGCTTGAAATTGCTAAGCCTGCAATTTAAATAAAACAAAAACTCAACTGAGCATTGCGGGTAATGTGGGCAAAGCTCTAAAGCAAACAAATGCGAAAAGTTTGCCATAGCACAACTAGTTTTGCCACATTAAATTTCATTTGTCTGAAAGCTTTAAGAGCAGTTGGGAAAAGTTTTGGCAACTTATCATTATATGCGTGAACGATTATGTATATTATCATAATAAGCTGCGCTTAACGATTAATCAAACGCCTACGCAAACAACTTTTCTATAAAGCCAATACTGAGAGCTTTGGCTGAAGTGTCCCACAGAAAGCAGCAAACGTTAACAACTTGTCCTTACAAAGGACCAGCAAGCAGCCAAACCCCAAATGGCTGGTCGAGCGCACTGACCACAATAGCACCCGACAGAGCCTTTTGTGCGCTCTGTTGCTGTTGGCAATTTTTTATAGCCAGGCACAGAGCTTTGATTAATTGGCAAGTCAGCAGTTAACAGAGACAACAAGCGAGCATACAAAAAAGCCAGCCGCAAAGCAAGAAAACAAACCAACAAACAAATAAACAAATAAAACAAAACAAAAATTAGCAGCAACTAACAAAAAACGAAAAGAGTCTAAGCGTCTAATGTGAGATTTATTTTGCTGTAGGCCGACAAAGCACTTAGGGTCAAACTTGATTAATATGCATTAAAATGCTTTAAATTAGTTGGGATTTAATTTAAAGCTTGATTAAGTTAAGCCTAACGCGCAGCGGCGTTTGACAGCATTAAAATTAATTGACTGTGAATTTGATTGACGCTGAGCCTTAAAAACTTTTGTGTTCTCACTTACCAAAAAAGCAACAGCAGAAGACAATGGTGTAGAGCGTTATAAATATAATGCGCACATCGGTGCGATCAAATATATATTCACTGGTATTATCCGCATCCTCCTCATCCAGCGGCTCCAGTCCGGTTGATTGCTTAGTCAGCTCAGCCAGCGCTGTGGTCAAAGTGGGCGCTAACGAGTTGATTGTTGTCTCCTCAACGAGCAGCGTTAAATTTGTGCTGGCGTTCATATTGGTTGCTGTTGTTGCTGCTGCTGCTGCTATCAGGCTGCTGCTATCGTTTGCGGCCGATGCCAAAGAGCAGTCCATTAATAGGATCTGCACTGAAAGCAGAAGCATGAAAAGCCACGGAAATGCGCGAATGCCACTGCTGGGTATTAGCACAGACTTTGGGGTGGGCTCTGCTAGTTGCTGCTGCTGCTGCTGCTGTTGTTGTTGTTGTTGTTGTAAGCCGGAAATGCCATAATTTGTAGCTGCAGACCGTGTGGCTATGTTGCTGCTGCTGTTTTGATTATGTGGCTCATTATTATTATCATCATCATCTTCATAAGCTGCTGATATGTTTGTCCTGGAACTTTGGCGCACTTGTTTATGTTCTCGGCTGCTCGGCGCTGCTTCGGCTTCCGCTTCCTGTTGCCTAGAGTAGCGCTGGCGCTGCCAGGACGACCAGAGCGTGCGAGCGCTCAACATAATGCTAATAATGTGTTGCAGCTGTAATAAACGCAAATGAAAGAGAAAATGAGCAAAAATGCCAAAAGAAAATCTAGTTAGCTATGTAATATCTCTAGTGCTTGCCACTTGCTGTTCGCTGTTGGCTGTTCGCTGTCTAATGGTAAACACTAGATGAAAGCCAGCCCAACCACCAAGCCCATCAAGCACTTAAATCTGATTAATATTTACTGAGCGCAACGCATAGTTATCTGCCGCGCCTCGAACAGCAAGTTGCATGTTTTAATTACGCATACGCAGCGTTGCGCATATAGATAAGCGACAGCTCAAATTAAAAGCGCAGCTGTTTGCTTATTAAAACAACATTGCCAAAGGCTTCATGCCAACTATTTGTGGATTGTATATTCAAGGCACTAAGATAAATATTGAAAATATTAAAGTTCTAACTCAAAAAATATTTCATCCAAATATTTGATTTCGTTGTAATTCCAGTGTAAAATGCGCACTGCAAAGTCCAATAACATATTTATACAAGTCATAACTAGGCGAAGAGTAACGACTAAGTTCGCCTTTGGCTGTTGATGTGCAACACAATCTTTGTTTGTTTATGCAACAAAAGGTTTTGTATAGTTTCTGTGAAATTTTAACAATAACAGCATTGAAGCAACATCAATAACAAATTCGAATTCTTTTAATTTGAACAAAGCGCAGGTATGAAGCGATTGTGCGATTCTTATGTATTGATGTTAAAAACAAAGTTGCATCATTACATTTCGGATGTTTGACTTTCTGTCTTTGTCATTTTTTGAATTAAGTAATATTGAAAATCGCAAATCGAAATCGGAAGCAATTTCGTTGAGTTACAGCTTATTAAAGATTGATATTTCACAAAAAATTGTCGAGTTTGTTTACTATTTTGTTCATAACTTTGCAAAAAATTTGTAACGTAAAAAATATAAATATTTATATTAACATTTCCTTTAAAAAAAAAGAAGCAATTTCACATAAACATGTTTCTATTACAAAGTCTAATGCAATTTTCAGATGTCAAACATAAAATTTAACGTTCCCATTTTTATAAACTTGTGTGACTATATATCTCACGAGTCTAACAAGGTAGCGATAAAACTCTGAAATCGGATTCCATTTCGCTATATTACAGCCTCTGAAAAATTGAAAATTCACACAAGAAATTTGCTTGTTATTACTGTTTTGTTGCATAACTTCGCCAAACAATTTTATATTAAACATTTTGCGCTCATTTTAATAGTGCACTCAATATAAAAATGGTATAAATGAGTTGTGCGGATTTTTTTAGCCGATTTATGGGCTTCGCAAGTTCCGAAATTAAACAAAATGTACTCTGCAAGCTTTAGTTTATTGCCAATAACTTGTGTAAATAATTTTTTCCTAAATCAAAACACATAATATTTTATTAGTACTCATGAGTAAATTAAGCCTAAAAACACTTCTGTGCGAACACTTTTGGCGGAGATATAGCTTTTTGGCAAAAATTTTAAGGGGTTACATCACGTTTTTTGTCAAAATATCGAAAGTCTTAAAACTTCCAAGTTTGAATGCAGTTTTATTCTTATGCATATCACGAGCCTAACATGACATGAAACTCCGCAATCGGATGCAATTTCGCTGAATTACGGCTGATCAAAGTGCGATATTCACAAAAAATTGTCTTGTAGCTACTATTTGTCCCATGAACTTCCCCCAAAATAATTTTAAATCATTCAATCTTAATCATTTTAATTGTGCTTTCCACGCCAAACATAAGGATAGAACAATAAGATCGGATTTTTTTAGCTGAGTTAACCTTCGGAAAGTTTGAAATTTAAGCAAAAAGTAGCTCTTGGCATGATTTATTGCAATAACTTGTCAAAAATTTTTTATTGATCAAGACTTAAACAGCATATTTTATTTACATCTCCTAATCAATAAGCCAAAAAAACTCTTCAGTGCGACTTTTTTTTAGCTCAGATATAGCTTATCAAAGCTTAAGACTGATCAGAAATTAATACAGCAGCATAACTTGCCTCAACATTTTTCCGCTGATCAAACAGAAGAGCAAATGTTTACAAATAAAACGCAAAGTGTTTAATTTAAAATGAACAATGTTCATTTAGAAGTTTTAGTGTTTAATTTAAAACGAACTATATTCATTTTGAATGTGACAGTTCAATTTGAATTGGGTAAAACTGAACGTGGATGAAATGTCGTAGGTAAGTATATGGTAAGTAGGGTAAGTATTTTCTCATAAGATTGTTAATTGCTTGGCTTTGTATTTTCTAAAGCATACTCATTATTATTGCGTATGCGACACCAATACAAGCAGCACTAGTCAGAGAAATCCACTTGATTGACATGACTTAATAAAATGGTCGAGCAGAAATAGTTTGCACTGAGCCGCAGGCAAATTTAATTTCTCTTGTCCTTTGCCTGCTTGAATTGTTTGCACAGAAAGTGTTTATATGATAAATATGTAAAACATTTAATATAAAGAGCAATACATTTGTCAATATTTATTTGCATCGAAGTCTGTGCGTGTTAAGCTTCTAAATTAATCTATGATGAACTCAAAGTATAATCAAACATGAATGTTGCAATTGTATTTAATTGTTCACACAGCTTTGCATTTGTAATTAGAACAACTAAAATCTAGCAGCTAAGCTGTTATTATTTATATAAATGTAGCGCACTCGTTCACGTTCTACATTAGGCTGCGCCTATTTGGTTTGAGTCGTAAAATAAATGTGACAATTTGTTGCTTGACTGTTTGAGTTATCACCAGTAAAAGTTGTTCCCTCTCTGCTGCGCTGCGCTGTGCAAATTGACATTTTATGCTTATTATAAAGCAAAATATATATGCGTGTACAAGTCCCATGATGATTCAACATTCTTTTAATTACTTGATAGTTATTTTTACTTGTGTGTGCGTGTGTGTGTGTGTGTAAACGAGTCGCTATTAATTAGAGCACGTACACAGCGGCAGCGACAAAAAGCAAAACCAGCCAATAATCAAAGCTATGAAGAGTGGGCAGGGCAGGATGTATGTGTGTGCTATAAGGACATATCCTTGCACTTGATGCACGCGCATAATAAGCAACTAAAACGTGTCGCATATTAAAATTATGACAAGAAAATGATTGAATATAAAATGAAGGGAAAGTGTTGCGTTGCGCTGAGTTAAAATCCTTGTGGCACAGCTGTGGCATTTGCGAGACAAATGTTTTATTAATGCTCATTATTAAGGCAAAGCTTAATTAAAAAGCACAGCAGACACACAGCAAATAGACAAAGCGGAAATAAGCTTAAGCAACAATAGAATGCTGTGTGGCTAGGTCACGACTTTCAGCGCCAAGTCTAAGTGGCTTGAGCTTAGTGATATGGCCAATGGAAAGGTCAGAAGGCAAAGCAATCCTATCAAGATGAAGACTCAACGCTGCAGGTTGCTTTGAAGTAATTAAATTTATTCGTAAATTTAAATTAAGCATAAACTTTTGATATTATTAGCTCCAAGTACTTGCCACTGATATTTGTAAGCAGACATAAAAGCGTATAGCTGTCGGTTCAGTTTAAATGCGCATTGTCAAGCTCAATTAGAGGCCTCACGACGCCCCCCCCACAAGAAAGGCGAGCACAAGAAGGATAAGCGGACTACCAAGTAGCCAAGCACCACTCAAATACAAAATGAAGCAACGCCAACTGAGCAGAGAGCGCGCTGCTTCGCTTGGCGCCATTTTGTGGGTCAAACAGCAAAGAACTGCAATTAAAGCCAGCACTTGATTGCCTTAAATTATAATTAATGAGGCCGATAAAGGAAAAGTGCAACAAGCACACAACTCGAGTTTATTGAGCAGCAAATGCATTGCAGAAATGTTTTCCAACTCTTTGCTAATTATGCTAGATCGATTCTAACTATTTGCTCTGGCCATTGCTCAAACATTTCTTGTCCTTCGTCCTGGTATGCTCAGCAAACTATGCTGGTATGCGCTGAATGCCAATAAGCATGCAATGTGTCGCACATACAGTGAACACTCGCAATTACAACTATAGCCGATTTTTGTATTAGATTAAAATTACAATACAATTTTTATTTTCATAATGAAATGCGCATACAAATCGTCAGCGTTATGTAATTAAATATACATTGAAACTCTTCTTTTATTTTAATGTTAAGTCTATGCTTTGCCAAAATGAAGTTGTGGCTTGCTGACTGCCTGTGCTGCCAGAATCTTATAAGCAAAAATAGCTAGATTTGGGGAAAAAAAGTTGCTAAAAGTTAAGTAAAAATTGCTAGAAAACTCTATGTTTTTTTTTGTTGTCTAGTCAAATGAGTTAATATATAGAACTGGCAAGCTTTAATTGGTGCGTATATTTCAATATCAATAGCGAAGCAAGCAAGAAAAAGATAGCAAGAGCTAAGTGAGCTCAGCTGCTTATCTGCTTTTACACATGCGCACATGAGGAGGCCGCCCATGTAATTTAATCTTGGTTTTACACTCTCAGCAGTCGAAGTGCTCCGAGCGAATTAAAATGAACATGAAAGCAGCGCAGCCATTAGCTGTGTAGGTTCAGCTGCTTATCTTTTAAAAAGTTGCTAAAGTTGAAAACTGGCTAAAATAGCAATTTAATTGCTAAACTAGCATCACTGCTGACTACAATTAACTGCCAAAGTTTATACTTGTAAATGGGAAAATCTACAAACATTTTATTGAGTTGAAATCTTTTGCATTTCGGAGAATCATTTTGTTAAGTAGCTGTGCCAATAGTAATGTTGATTTAATAGTATCCAGAATATAATTTGTAATTGAAATATTAAAGAAGAAAGAATATAAACGTAACCGATTGTTATACATATTCAGTTGCTGCTTAACATTCTGTTCTAATATATTAATAATATCAAATGAAATGTAAATAAATATTCTAAATAAAATGCACACATTCATTGCGAGTGTTCACTTTACTCAGTTGGCGCATCAATGTTTAGCGTACACAGCTGACAACTTCACACGACTGTCCCATGAACTAACATTGTTACATGCAGGCGCGTGTGTCTGTCTGTGTGTGTGTATGTGTGTGTGTGTGTCACGCTAAGTCCAACAAACAGCACTAAATAGTTTTGCATCCTTGCTGGCTGAGCTGAGTGCTTTGCATAGGAGTCACAATTGCAGCTGGCGTTGGGCTTCGGCTTTGGCTTGGGCTTGGGCGTTGCCAAGGCATTGGGATTACACTCGTGCTAAGTCATCTGACATGCTGCTGCTTAAGCTTTGTTTGCTCACCTGCCAGGTGTGGCATTTTCTTAGTTTTGTTTTTCGCTTTTCTACAATACCATGGATGCACTTGTTATACAAAGGCAAACGGAAAAAGCTTAATGCACTCAATAACACCAAAGGCTCTGCATATATATAGAGAGAGAGAGAGAGTTAAAGTGGCACATGGCAAGCCTAAACTACCAAACAATTTAGTTTTTGTTGCAGCATTAGCAATTAGCTGAGGCATTTCATGCTACCTATTGTCAGTTGGCATTAAAAGTGGCGCTGTGGCTTACTTTAAGCTGCTTTGCAGCAAGTTTTGTGCCATTCAAAGCTAAATAAACTTCTTGCTGTTGCTGTTGGCAGTCCGCGGTTGTGGATTTTAAGCACCTGCGCTAAATAGTTTGTCAGCCACGGCGGAGTCTCTAACTTCCGCAAGCGGAAATTGTTTGACGCTTTAATGAGCCAAGTGTCGCTGGCAGAGCTCGGAGCCGTTGCCGTTGTGTGATTTAATTAAAATCAGCAGCTGCAAGCTGCAAAGGCAACTTGAGTTGATTTCGCTGCGCTCAGCTGTCTGTGAAACGATTTAAGTTGGCATAATGGCTATGCTGATTGAATTAGATTTCACTAGCCCATAAATCTATATATTTTTATATATGCTCAGCATTAGGCAAACGCCATTTTGTTGGCCCAATTGCATGCCAAGTAATCGTTCATGTTATTTGTGTCTTGCCTGCTGCCAAAATCCAATTGCCAAAAGCTGCTCAGCAAATTGTTCGTTCAATTTTAATGCACAAGTATCACGCAAAAAGGCCAACGACAGCATGCAAGCAACTTAAATGCCAGCCAGCCAGCCAACCAACCAACTTGTGCGCAAGTTGCATGCCACTGCAGCCAAAAAAACTCATTACAAGTTGCAGTCAGCAAACAAATTCAACGGAAGTTGTTGCTGCTGTTGTTGTCACATACTTTTGCTGCTTGCCATGTTTGCCTAAATTGTGCTGAAGCAAGCACATTAGCTCGTAATTGAGTATTCAAGCTATGAAATATGTTAACATGTAAAAAAAAAAGAGCGAAAAGTGGAAATGCAACTTGACATGTGAGCCATGGCCAAAAGCCGGACGGACATGCCGGCCGCTGAGTGGCCTCATGATAATTTTGATTTATGCGCTGACGCCTTTTTGGCTGCCAACCAAAACTACAAACTGTCCCACATGTGCGCAGCTTTAATAAAATTGATTTTACATTTTATTTAGCAAAAGACACTTGTCTGCGGTCTACGCTGCGTCGCAATCAACTAACGCAAACTAACGCACTCTAACGCGTGACCTTGACCACCTTGTGGCCTTTGTTTGGCCGATTGCTAGCGAGTTTATGCGCCCAGCCAGCCCATCAGACCAGCAATTTGTGCAAGGCAATTGCTTAAGCCAACAATTCTTGTTGCATATTTATAGCAGCAATTGCAATTTATAAGGCTGAAACGCCCAAGACGTTGGGCTGACTGCAATTTACATTAAATTTCTATTAAATTTGTTAAAGCTGCTGCGAAATTTTTTTCGCTTTGTGTTTGCCCCTGAGGCTGTACAGCTGGGGATTATGCAAAGTTTTGACGCCTCAAAATGGCGAATAACGCGACTTGCGAAACTTTTTTATGCTGTGCAGATTCCTGTGACCGAAAGGCGTGCGACACAATTGAAGCGGCTGCGAAAAATCGACGCGGATTGCCGGAAATTTTTGCGTTAAAATATGCAAAGAGCAGCGTGAAAATAAGTTTTGAAGTAAAATGAATATTTATTATGCAACTGATAGCAGAAATTTGATGCTTATAATCAAATTAGAGCAGCAATCTTGATGCATTTTATGCACAATTGCATATCAAGTATACGCCTTAAAGCCGCACACAAATTAAATTGCAATTCATGTGTAAGCCACAACAAGCAAAAACTACACTAGACCAAGACAATGGCAACAGCAACAACAACAACAACAACAACAACCACAAAAAGCAAACAAAAGCATTAAGACAGCTGCTCACTTGGCGTTAATTTGCGTAAACAAAAGGAAAGCAACTGTCGGCAAACAGCAAGGATTAACTGCAGCTAAGACCCAGCTCAAGCTCAAGCTCTAAAGCTAGGCCTGTTGATGTGTGTTGCGGTCTCATTGCTTGACATTGCCCTTCAGGCACAGCAACTCGATAATTAAATAAGAACGCTCTCTGGCTTAAAGCATAAATCTCAGATTATCAAATATAAAGGTGCAACAGCAGCTCGAACTTCGACATTTTTGGCAATTTACGGGCAGCCAATGCTGATTTAGCGCATATGTGTTCCACTATAAATTCTTATTTTGCAATTGCAACTCGCAGTGCAGTGCGCGCAGCAGTAACCACAAGCTCTATATGTGTGTGTGTGTGTGTGGGTGTTATTGGTTTTGTGTGGTAAGCAAATTAACCATGAAAGTTATTATTGCAGAGTTTCCAATTTACTCAAATATTGCTATTAAATATATATAGATATTTTTTATGTTAAAAACCACAATTGCTATTATTCAATTCATGAAGTTTTAATGCGAAACTTTGTGAGCAGCAGTGAGAGCGAGCAGCTGCCATGGAATTGTTAGCAGCTTGTCGAGCATGAAAGCTACAGAGTTCAGCCGAAGTAATTGTGCCGCGCACTCCAAAAGTTGCCAAATGAATACGCATGTAATTCGAGAACTACTGTCTAGCATATTAAGAGGCGTGTTTGGCATTGAATGAAATATGAGGCTCATTAATTAGCTACAAGCGTTGGCCGCAGGACCTTGAATTCCAGCCAGCTCGATGGCCATTTATCAAGCTCTCGAGCTGTGCTCTACTATTGTCTTGGCAATATTGTGGCTATGTACATATTACAATATAATTATTATGATGATGCCAGCTGCTTGGCAGAAAAGTTTGCGCCAAGCGAATTAATCAACGCAAAGCCCAAGCAAATTCCTATGAAGATGTCTGCGACAAAAGCCATAAAATAATAACAAAGTCGTTGGCCGCAGTACTAGTCGCAATTGATGCTAATCAAATTGCAAATGTCGCACATTCGCAAGTCAAGCATACGCCACGTGTGACTGCAAGATAAGACACTGCGCTCGATTGACACTTATAGAGTTAAGTTTGCATTAACTAAACGCAGCCACAAGCCCTTTGGTCGTATTAAATGCTTCAGTTGCGTTAAATTGACAATTGGCAACGTTCGCTTTGAGTTGGAGTTGACAGCTAAGCTGCAAATAATTAAAGGGTAGCTCCATTGATTTTTATACCAACCAGCCAGCCAGCCAGCCAGCCAGCCAGTCAGCCTGCCAGCCAAGAGTCCCAAGGCCATCCAGACACGTGGCGCTCGGCACTGTCACAATATTGTCATTTGATGTTCACTCTTATCTCTGCATTGAGCATCACATGTGGCCTTGCGGCATATCCTGTAGCCGCCATCACCTGCTACACACTCACACTCACACACACACTGACACAGACAAACACACACATATGCATGCATAAGTGTATCTGCTTAGCGGCATCTTTTTGGCACATGCTGTTTAACTGCGCGTAATGCTTGAGCAGGCGAAAATTGATTTTGTTTTGCGTGCCTTAAATTTAATTTATGCACTCAGCCACAAGGAGAAATGTGATTTGCACGCTGGGTTTATGATGGCCACTTTGTTGTTGCTCTGTTTTTTCTCTCTTGCTTGAAATGCTCCCACGTTATCTTTTTTTGTTAACCTAAATTTATGTCCTGGCGTAAAAGCATCGCAATTTATAGCCAAACATTTGTCTCTGCTGCCAGCTCTTGGCGACGCTTCGCCTCGGCAGTCTCGCCAGCAGGTGAACTTTTGGCAAGTTATTGTGTAGCACTTGGTGTGTCCTCGACAAGTCCTCGACATGCAAGTGCAAGTTTAATTAAAATTGTCATTTAAATGCGGTAGACTGTGAAACAAGGACAAGGTTTAAATTAAATCTCCGTCCGCTTTGATTGCGCTCGGACCGACGTTGAGGGAATTGTTTTTACATTTTGGTAAATCAAATTAAATGCCTGCCTGCTTCTCACACACGCTAATTGCACGTGTCAGACAGACGGACTTACATTGCGAACAAGCACAAATTTAATGCGTGCCTTCGGGGCAGCCAGACTTAAAGCCAGCGTATAATTGAAGCACTTGATTTAATGCTGTAATTATCTACAAAGTGTTGCATAAATTCCTTAAGCACTCAATTGTTCAATTTAGTACGCGCGCTCATAAACAAAAAGAATTATAGATAAAAGCTTAGATTAATGCTTTAGCCAGCAGCGTCAGCGCTTAATGTTGCGCTATTATTTTTCTTTATTTTTCTTTTTAATTTAATTGCAACAATGCGTGGGGTCAAACAATACAAGTTTTGCCTCAAGTTTACATTAGTCCTGCGTGTGCTTGTGTGTTTGTCTGTTCGTGAGTATGCGCATCCTGTTCTCTGCTGTCTGTTGCCACTTTTGGCGCTGGCACTGGCACTGGCACTGGCATTAAGTGTAGCTCACACTTGTTTTTAACATATATAGCGAATTGTTGTGCGCATTCGTTTTGGCAGTTTTATAGTCAAAGCTGCGGTCGCTACAGTCAGATAAAAATCCACTTAAAATCGTAGCAGCCAAAGTTGCTTTTCTTTTCTTTACGAACTAACAAAGCAACAAGGTCATATATACTATAAATTCAAGCTACTCCAAGTCACTTAATTTGCCATGCCATGCACCTGCTGAAATTCAAATCGCTTGCTGTAGATCCTATTACATTCTAACTAAATGAAAAATCTTCAAACTTGCTTCAGTTAGCTGAATATTCAATTATTCCTGCCACACACACGCCCATTTAATTCTCGCAAAGTTGTCAAAGTCTCTCTTGTTTGCCAGATAGACAATACCCGGCAATTGCTTGTCCATTTAGTGACAGACAGTTTATTGGAATTAATGGCATGCGAATCAAAGAGCAGAGCACGGCAATTTAATGTTTTTAGTTTTGCTTTGATTGTTGTTGTTTCAGTTTGGCTTTTCGTTTGCCAGCTTTGAAATGCTTAGCCAATTAAATTAATACAACTGGCAAGCAATAAAGATTATACAGATATTAATAAATTAACAAAAGAGACGCTCAAGCTTGCGTTTACTCTTATTGCTGCCTTGCGAAATATTATCGACTGTTTTGGCTTCCTGCTGTGACTTTTGCCCTTGCCTGACTATAAAGTTGCGTTTGTTATTTTGTTACTTATTTGGCTTTTACGTGTTCGCCTCAAGACATTGTGGCTGTGGCTTGCATAATCAGCTGGCATGTTGCGCAACTAATTGGCCAAAGCCAAAGCGATATTAAAGTTCACAGCATTATGCAAATGACTGAGTATGAATGCAGTGTAAGTGGCTTAATGAATGCATTGCATTAAATTGCGTGACGTGCGAGTCAAAAACGCAAAAGCCACAGACACTGCGGCAAAATATCGTAGTTGACAGCTTATTTGCCAGGACCAAGAGTTCTGGTCGAAGGTCACAGGTCGTAGTTCGAAGCCAGAGCCTTGGAGCCAGCGTTGATTATTGTTTAAATAATATATGCGTAAATAATTTTCCTTGCAAATTGACAGCTGTTCGAGTGAATTGCATTACGTATACGCCATATTAGCCACGCAAAGGCCAGCGCTCAATAAAATATCAATTTGTAAGCGGGCTCAACAAATATGCGGAAGCGGCTAATAATAGTTAAATATAAATTGTGTGCTGTGTGTTGTTTGTTAACTGCCAATCATAGTAGCGATATATTCTTCGTCTAGACAGCATAAATGAGCGGGCAATGTAAGTATTTATTGATTCATTTTATTAAGCAGCGTATGATTACATGAAATTAAGTGAAATACGATAAAAATGCAAGCAGCCTAAGCAAATGATAAATGCCCAGCGGTGTTTAACATTAGCCATGTTGCCATTGCTCTAAACAAATAAACGTCCGAAGGGCTTGCTCACGCTAAGAAAACAAACACACACACATATGTACGCACACTTGCTCATTAATATGCTCAGTTAAGCCAAAAAACAAAACAGTAAGCAGCAGTAGTAGACAAATATGTTTATTTGGGTTACTAAGTACACAAACGAGAAGGCGAAAGCACACACAAAGCACAGAGAAATGCATAGTAAATATGATAAATTGATGAGGTCTCTGCTTGCCCCATAAATAGTTGTTGAAGGGGTAAATATGGCGGCAAAAAGCCAACAGACTTGAACTGATTTAATGCGACGATAATGGCAGGCAAATTAAATTGGATTAATAAGCAGGTAGGCAGACACTGTTTGGCTTTGATTGTACTCAGCTGTTATCGCAGCCAAATACACAAATAAGTATATGCAAACGTATGCAAATTATAGCCATAAGTTAGCCTCAGCTTGGGGGACACGCGTCAAATTTATGACCCACACATATGCAACAGACATGGCTTAATAATATGAAAATTTTATACAGTTTGTAGCTCATTTGCAAGCCTAAGCGTAGTCATTGTGGATTAGCTATCAGCTTAGACATAGTTCTTGGTAGACAAGCAGCCGTAGCAGTTTATTGTAGTCAAATGACAAGAACTGAGAGAACAAAAGCTTTGGCACTCGCTTGGCATGCCCTGTTGCAAATTCTAGTGAAATAGCTAATGCAAACTGTATGGAATTTGTGCTTTTGTTTGATTGAAGAAGATTTTAATATGAAAATACTTAAAATAATACAAATCACTTGGGGGCGTGTGTGCCTGGAATTGAAAATGCTTGTTGTTATGGCTAAAACAGCTCCAAACCATAAACTAAAGCTAGTTATTGTAGTTTTTATAGTCTACTTACGGGGGCGGTGTGCTGGGCGTGCCTTTTTACGACCACAAGCAAAAGTGCTGTATTAAAAACGGAAGCGGAAATGCATTTTTATGGCTTGCATGCCATATTGACTTGTATGGCAACGGGCCGAACTTTAAGCTCCCAGCGCAACAGAGCTCTGCCCTGCTTCCAATATTATTGGCTCGACTCGAACAAATATTTCACAGTAAATTTATCTGGGCAGTGCCAACAGCTACTGCCTAGACTACCAAAAATTGCTTATTTTCTGTTTGTTGTTGGCTATTGCTGGCGTTGCCTATTGCAACGGAGTGCAATATTAAAAATTCCACAAATGCTATGCAGGCTACCTCAGATGTTGCTATTGCAATTGCAGTTGCTGCTCTGAGGCGGTTTGTTCATCAAGTAGCCTTCGATGCGGGCTAATTTGGTATGCCAAGCACTCGAACTATTGCAAAATAAGCAGCTTACTTCGATCGACTATTTTCATAAATTGATTTTGCTATGTGCACTGCTTACAATTAACGCAAGTGCCTTAATAAGCAATTCAATTTTATTTGTTTTTTGGTGGCACAGCTTATAGATAATAAATGAAACAATCACTTAAGGTGGCAACTTAATTAAATATCGCTACCAGGTTAGCGTTCGGAGAATCTCAGTCAATGTTGACAATGTTTGTCATTTGCGCTTCATTTGCTTTTTATAGACACTGCGGGCTCAAATCGAATGCTGTCTGTCTGTTCCGTCGCTCTGTCTGCAGACGAAGTGGGGCCCCCACTTCCGTGCTCTTAGCTTGTGCGGCAAAATTACCGGAAATGTGTGTGCTTTGTGGTTTTATTTGGTTCAAGTGAAAAAGCACTTATACACACACACACACAGACAGAACATTTATATGGCAGTTTAGCGGCCAAAAGTTGTAACCAAAATGATAATTCGTGTTATGCAAACTGAAATCCTTTTGCTTGTCAACTGTTGATATGAAGATCTTATGCGCTGTCGAGCAGCAAACACACACAGCTTAGCCAAAGTTTTTGGCGATTATGCAGGACAGAGAACTTTAGCTAACAAAGTTTGTTGTTTGTGTGCTGCATAAATTGATAATCAAATATTTAATAAATTTTACACCTGTGTGCAGGTGGCGGATATCAAATCAAGCCAAAGTTATCTGCGCCTGCATTTGAAGTGGCTGGGCTTAATTTTTATTTTGCAGCTTAACGGCCTTTTTTAAAATCCAAACACGCACGCAAATCAGCAAAAAAGCAAAACTTTTGTACCTTCATTTTCAGAACCCTCTGCTCGGATCTGAGGCACGTGATTCGATGACATTTTGAGCAATGCGAGAGATAATCAGCAAAAACCCATCGGCGCACACGTTCACAGCAGCGTTTGCGTTTCGCATTACAAATTAAAAGTGCCAAGCGTCGAAATTGAATTAACAAAACTCTTGATTGAAATATTCATGTCTATGATTTACCTAAAAGCCTTAGCGTCTGTTTAATTCTCACTGCAGCTCTAACTGCTGCTGCTGCTACCGCTGCTGATGTCGTTGACAAATGTCCGTTGTCGCACTTGCGTGCGTTTTATTTTAGTTTCTGTCCTCTTGACTCTTGACGACAGCTACACTACTTGACTAGGTTAGCTGCTTCGGTTCGCATTGTCGTTGGGTCTGGTTATTTTGCGTTGCTTTTCTTTTCTTTTTTGCTCAAGCTTTTCAAATGGCTAGTTTTTCACATGATTTAACATGCATAGCGCAATTACACAGGACTTTTGTTTCAGTTGTCTTTATGCATGGGAAATTTCTCGACTTTCACTTTTTAAAGTCCCGACAATCAAGTCTTTTGATTTTTGAAGCGTTAGCGGTAATTGAATTGTAGACTTCAAGCTCAAATGTTTATTATATTTAAATTAAATTTACTTTCGGTATTTATTAAAATAACAATTTATTTGTCTGTTTTCACAACTGCACAGAATTTATTTAAATAATTTTAGCTTTAGACACTTAAAGCGTTTTAAACAATTTATAAAATTAATTGAGCACTTAGTTTACAGCTTATTTATAATTGTTTTAAACTATTTTAATTTGGCAATTAAAGCAATTTTTGAATATTTTAAAAATAGTTTTTTTCTTAATTGAAATATTTTGTAGCTTAAAGAAATCTCACTATTTATTTATTCACAGCTTTTTATGAAAAACTTTTTGTAGCACTTTTATTTTATTTTAAAATGAATAATTTTTGCATAATAATTTTCAAACGATTTTGTTGATCTTTTTTAATGTTTACATATATTATTTTATAAAGACGCTTTTTTTATTTTTGAACGCTAGTTTTTTGTTTTGCATCCGCTTCGTATGAGTTGCCGCAACAATCTAATACGTATACGAACTGTTGACCGCACATTGCCGAATTTGTTATGTGGAAGCGTCGACTGCGCTGCAACGTCGCTGTTAGCGCAGTCTGTTAACATTTGTTTATGTGGTGAGTTTCTCTAGTTGTTGTTATTGCATTGAACTTGAACTTGTTTTGCCGGCTTTGCTCTCAGCGCAGGCGCAATACATTAGGGTGACCATATTTTAAATTTATAAATAGAATATATTTTAATTTTGAAGTGCGAAAGTATAAAGTTTTTAATTAGCAAAAGAAAACTTGTTAATCAATTTTGCTATTCAACAAATTTAGCCAATAAAATAATAATTTAAAGCTTTAAAAATATGTAGGCGTAACTTAAGCTGTTAGCCAAGCAACATGCACAGCAATTAAATGAAATGAAAGGGGCGTGTTAGCTCTTGCTTGTGCTGAACATTAAATTTATTGTCTTGGAGCTTAAGGCACAGACTGCTCTTGTTCGCAGGCAAATCCTTCTGTCAAGTGGCCGAGCAACGTGAACTTGACACTGGGAAAACTAAAAGTCGCCAATCGGCCACAGGCATTGTGTGTGGAGCACAAAGCTGAGCGAACAAGCGAACAAGCGAACAAGCGAGTGTTAGGCCATAGAGTATGTGCACAAGAGCTGAGTGGTTACGGCTGCTGGTTATACCACGGCCATAGGCACCAACGATTTGCTTGCATAAAAGTTAGGAAACAAAGTATGCCGGAGCATGTGCTTGTCTGCCTCGATGCCACGCGGGTGGCAACTGCGGTTGCCACACACAGCCTGAGAGATTGTCTATGCTAAGATTGCGGTCGCTTGGCGTGAACCACGAAACTAAGTCGCGTAAACTAAAGTTTGTTAATCTGGGGCGGTTTAGCGGCTGATATAATAAAAAGTTTATTAAATTTATTTGCAGCACATGCTGTGCCGCTGCCTCGTCCGCATGCCACAAACTTAGCTTGCAACCCATGCAATTGCAATTGCAGCAAGTTCAAGAGTCATAAGTTTAGCGACGACGAGCTGTGTAAGCAATAAAACGAGTCTGCCCAAGCTATTGGTAAATAATTTAAGTTGTGTGCGCAAAGCATTGAAAAAAAAAAATCCATCGATGGCATTGAGACTGGACTGCAATGTAAAATTTCATTTCTGTCTCAGCATGTTGCAAAAAATAAACGAAAACAAGTGCAAACAACTTGACAGCTCGGCAGCTGTTCAATTAATAAGTTAATTGGTTTGCCATTAACAGCGAACTTAATTAGCATACAAGGACAAATGTCCTGCCACTGCCAACTAACTAATAATTACAACAACATCAGCATCAGCATGCAGCTAATCATAGTACATGCAGCTATCAAGTGCACTACGTATACGTAATATGCATCGCTTGGCTGGAAAATAATTTCTGAAAACATGTCCCATGGTTGCCATAGTCATGGGCACTTCACTCTGCGTATACTTTTTATGCATTTCAGCTGCTGCTGCCTCTGCACTGTATATTCTATTAATTAAGCAAGCTCTTATGCCAAAATATCTAGCAGCCAGTGTCGTATGTCACGTATGTGTTTTCTTTTCTGCAGTTGGCTTCTTTGTCAATCAGCTCGAACGCAAATTATCTGCAAGGTCAGGCAGAAGCAAAAACATTTTAATTTAATTTAGACTTTACCAAATTTATATTTATTTTATGTTTACAAAATGTATTACGCTATTTAAAATATAAACTTACTAGACAGCTCTGTTTATCTTACAATTAGTTAACGCTTTTTATATAAATTTCACAATGATTGGCTGACGTTCGCAATTTAGGCCGATAAATTACAATATATATTTATTTTTAGTATGTCCTATGGCATTTGTGATTGTTAAATGATTGTCAAACTGACATTTTCTTTTATTATGTGAAACGGCAATTATCTTTTTATTTTTATATACAAGTTTACACGTCAGGTCATCCAGCGAGTTTATCCACTGCAACGCTAAACTTATTGCATTCTATGCTAAGGTATAGCACAGCTGCGGCACTTAATTTATTAAGCTATAGCTGCTGTATATACTTCGTTTGCCATTAAGTGCAATAAACAGATTTATAGCGCAGATTTTATGGCCTTTCATATAGCTTAATTCTCTGCATTAATCCGCAGGTAAAAATGCTGCCAATTCGGTTAGCAGCTGCAAAGCAAACGGCGTTTGATGAATCTTCAGCTTGGAATATTAAAATTTTTATTAGCGAGCATTATCTTACGTGTCTGTGATTTGTTAAAGCGCCAAGGATGAAAAGAGCTACTGATCATATAAAATGTTGACTATATAAAATAACCTTTGATTAAGTTAACTCTAAGATCATGACAGCGTTGTCGTTAATCGCCTATCGAGCGTAGTTAATTAATGTAGAAAGTTAAATATACATTTAATTATGCTTTAGAACATGATGCAGACTTTATGATTTTTTTTTTATATATTTTACATATAAAATAGCTTATTGAGCAGAGCCAACTGTATTTATTTTATTACTGGCCAATTGCTTTTAATTGCCTTATTATTAATTTATTTTTTTGTTTGTTTTAATTCATATAAAACTTTTATTGTTATTACACTTGTTTCATTTTTTGTCTAATATTGTTGCTGCCAAAGTCTCCGCCGACTGCTAAATTGACAAATCGTAGTCAGACCACGCTAGTGCCAACTGTATTCCATTAGCAACGACATCTTGGCCGCAAGCAAAGCTAAGCTAACTGACTGAGCGACTGACAAGTTGACTGGCAGACTACGAAAACCACTAAATTCATATAAATTGTCAAAGCTAAAGTCAGACACAGTATTTTAGGTAAAAATAACATTTGTTACGAATTTACAATCAAGGCTTGCCTTTAAGTACACTTGAGCCAAGAGGCTGCTTACCTTAAGCTGGTTAAACAGCTGCTTGAAGCCTCTAGAGCCCTAGACGTTGCTATTTATAGCCCCAACATGCACATCAGACAGCATGCATGCAACACGGCTCATGAGCCATGGCTGGCGGCTGGAGTTGACAAAAAGCAAATAACGCCTACGAAACTTCACATTAGCATTTGTCTAAGCAGACGACAGCGGTAATAAATGTGCCTGAGGCATGCCACAAAGTACGTGGCAAGCTTAAAGGCGCGTTCGTCAGACGTGTCGCCTGCAAAATGCTCGACTGCCTTCTTTAATAATTAAAATAACTGTTACGGCCAGTGCATCCAAAAGTTAATGGCAATGATAATGCAATATGTTTTCAGAATTTAAGTAACCGTGGAAATTTGGAAATTCAGGCAAATTCTTCTTGGTCTTGAGTGTAATTTGACAATATTATAAATAAACACCATGTTGAACAGGTGAGTAATGGGTTTTGAATTTGAATAATAAATTGCTTTGAATTCAAATCAAAACTCAAGAAGATGCGAAATTATAAAAAATTCCACACACAACTTGCAGTAATTCTGTTCATTTATGCTGGATCGATCTGTATTAACTTTAAACTACTTATATTTTAAATTTTAAGATTTCTGCTTGCTTTAGCAATTATAGTACTTAAGCCCGGTATTTGTTTAACGCTTGAGCAAACAGCTTAATGGCAAATTGTGTTTTGCTGATTCTCTAATAATTAAAATAAATCTTACAGTCCGTGCAACTTGACCAAAAGTTGATGACAATTGGCAATGCAATAAATTTTGAAAATTTAAGTGACTTTGGCAATTTGAAAATTCAGTCAAGTTCAAATGCTTTTGCAAAAGTTCAGCTTGAGTGCAAGTTTATTGAAATTTTATGCAAGTCTTGCATTTTCTTGGAACTTAATACAAGCAGCAGAAGCTTATGCGAACCCATCAAAGTTGCTCGACAATTTCTATCTACACACACATGTCTGCGTGTGTGTGTGTGTGTGTGTGTGTGTGTGTGTGTGTGTGCGTGTCGAAGTCTAGCCACGAAACGAGCTTAGTTTAGCGTGCTGCAGATTTGTAACAAGAATGGCAAAAGTTTTCGCAACATGTTGGCAGAGAGTTGCTTGAGGCTTAACGCTTGATTGTTACAACGCGCTGAATATTAAACGATTCTTGCTTTCGTTCCTGCTTTAAAAAATGCATGCAATCAGCATGAAATTTGTCTCATAATTATTAATACGTAATTTTTTAATTTGTCAGCATCTGTAGCTGAGGTGGCGCACCATGGGGTCGAGAAGAAGTGAAAATATAATTAAAAAACACAACAAATGAATAAAGCGCAACAGTTGCAACAACGCGGCAAGCAGTCAACCGAGCATATCATGAAATAATAATTAAAATCTTAAACTGCAGCATTGTTTGATGGCCAAGACTTGCGGGCAAGTATTTATTAAACGGAGTCTGCCAATTAAATATTTAAGCTGCCACAAGTCTAGCACAAGTTGCAGCATAATTCACACTCTTGCCACACACACACACACACACACACACTCTTCATGTCGAGACTCTCTCTTTCTCTCTTGTGTCATGCGAGCAGTCCTTTGGCGTGATTTCCCCCAGTGCTAGACGAGTGCGAAAATCAAATGTCTGACACGCAAGATGGATGATGGCTAAGCCAACTTCAAGCAGCACCACTCAGTCTCTCACTCATTGTTTGTGCGTTGCAGTGCTGACAGTTTAGCAAATAAGTTGTTATTTCAGTTAACTTTCAAAAAAAATTACAGCTTATTTTTAAATGCCACAGTTTTTAATTTTCCTTTAGCATCTTCTTCATAAAAGAAGATATTTTTAATCGTTTGCATTTTTTACACACAAATTACGATTAAATAGACATCGTAACTTGTAATTAACTCAGTTGCTCACTTTAGACAACCTTTTTTTATCTTTATCGTTATCAATAATAGTTAAATGTACTCATACTAACTCATCAAATTTGATGAGAAAAAAAAAAGTTCACCACAAGTTAAGTCACATTTATTGATTTAGCATTTTTTCTGGCAATTTTTACATAATTTTTAGCTACTTTTTTTGCTTAGGAGATTCTGGCAGCACTGATTGGCGGCCTCCTAGACATTTTCATGTGCGCATGTGTAAAAGCAGATGAGCAGCTGACTTCATGCAGCTCTTGCTATCTTTGTTTTGCTTGCCAAAGTCAGCTGTGCTGCTTCCATGGATATTTTACTTCGCTCAGAGCGTTTCGACTGCTGAGAGAATAAAACTAAGATGGCAGCGCTGCCTTAAATTACATTGGCGGCCTCTTTGACTTTTGTATGTGCGCATGTGTAAAAGCAGATAAGCAGCTGAGCTCACATAGCTCTCGCTAACTTTTTCTTGCTTGCTTTGCTATTGATATTGAAATATACGCACCAATTAAATCCAGCCAGTTATAAATATTCGCAGACTAGTCAAACTATATTTATTGATTTTTTCTGGCAACATTTAAATAATTCTTAGCAACTTTTAGCAACTTTTTTTTACAAATCTAGCTATTTTTGCTTAGGAGATTCTGGCAGCACTGGTGCGTTGTTCTCCCCCAGGACATCAACAGTGACTGCAAAATTAAGTGCGCAAGCTAGATACAGTATTCAAATTAGTTGGCAAGCGAGCATATGTGAGAAAGGCTACTTAAGAAAATTGTTGTTCACCTGCAGTTGAAGCTAGATGTTTATTCTTTTCACAATTTAGTATTTCTATATTGAATGGAACTCTTGAACTATTTTTTGCACACTAGTGTCAACTTTTTATTTACTTGGTTACATATTTATATCAAACGATTATTATTTTGATTTATGCATCTTTGTTCTTTGAATAAAAATTCAGTCCCTTGTATTTATTACTATCTAGCTTAAGCTAAATACGATATATACAAATATAAACTTAGCTGACTAACTTTATTAAACATAACAACAGCAGAAGCAGCTCTGAATTCATTCATGCATTCAATTGCATTGTTCAGCTTAAGCGCCTAAGCAAGGTAATTAGTCCTTAAATTAGGCGTGCTTATTAAATGAAATTACATTAAACTAAATAAAGTATATATGCTATATAATATTACTCAGCATTACTCGAAAATCCAAAAGGTTTTTTTTTGATGACAACTGCGCATATGCATATATTTATTTTCAGATTTTCAGCACGCTCAGCATATTTGCCAAATGAAATTCATGCAAATGCGTTCAGGCCAAATGACTAACGGAAGGCGCAAATTTTCACGCGTCTAGCGACATTTTAAATGCCAGGCAACTGCTAGTTTGTATATTTGTGTGGCAGCTTGGCTTGGCCGCCTTTTTGTTCTGTGTCGAACACACAGCACAGCGGAAACGTTGCGTATATGTAACGTAACCCGTACGAATATGTTGAAATTTTATTGTGCGGCGTAAAAAAATGTTGAATGGTTGAATGCTTGACACTTTAAAGTCAGCTAACAAACAACTCTGCAGCTTGTGAAATGTGTTTTAAATATTTTAGTTGAAGCACTATTGCGTTGCAAAGGAATGTGATATGTACTTCGGTCTCGAGCCTGTTGATGCTGATGCTGATGCTGTCATCTGCCAAACTGTCTTGACATGCCATTGAAATAAAAGCTGCAGCCTAAATACTCAAGCATAAAGTGGAATATATTTATAACATTTTGCTTATCTTGGCTTGAATGTAAGTGAAAAGCATTTGGCTGGCAAAGCGACGCTCGCCGGATATATTTTCAGCTTTGTGGCATCGTCAGTGCCGACATGATAGTCTTGTAGTATGTTGGCCAACAGCACAAAGCCAAAGCCACGCACAAGGTTTTGGCCAATGCAAGTGCGTTTGCCAATGCTAAATGGCAAAAAATGTGGCAGATTTTTGCGTAATTGATAAGTGGGTGAGCTCAATTCAATGCCTGAATCAGAGTCGGCGCTAAGTTTGCGCTCTGTTTGCTGCAGAAATCTTTCGGGACGAAATTGATCTGGTTCGTCCCAATACTTGGCGCTTGTATTAAGCGCATAGTTGTTGATAAAGATAATGGTGCCTGTGGTAACACCATGACCAGCTATCTGCGTATCCTCTGTGGCGACATGTGGCACAATGGGCGATGAGGAATAGCGCAGCACTTCATATAAAGTAGCCATGGTATAGGGCAGCTCTGGCATATCCAGCAAGTTGACTCTGCGCTCGCTTTTATTTGTAACCACATCAATTTCCGCTTGTATGCTGCTGGCTATGGCTGGATACTTGGCTATATAGGCCAAGGCTAGCATTACCAAATTGCCCACTGCAGAGTGACCGCCTATGAAATCCTCCAGCATAAATATAATTGTATTGCGTGAAACATTGGCATGCTCAACCAAGCTCTTGAGCAGCGCATCAGTAAAGTCCTTGTCAGGCTCATCCAAGTCTATATCGAGTTCGCGCTGCTGCATAACACGCTGCAGTATAAATTTGCGTATAGTGCTGGACCAGTGACTAATCTGGCTGAGATGTCGCTGATAAAAAGGCTGCAGCCAGCTTAGAAAATCCAAAGCATAGCCCTGGTTTATCTCCCAGAATATCTCATCAAAGTAACCGACTATCTTATCAAACTCTGCATCGTCATATGCAAAGCGCAGCGAGCACATATACTGACTAAACATATTGGCGCAGGTTAAAAAGCACCAATCAAAATATGATGTGGCTGTTTGTATAAATCCTTGCTATATGTTTGATATTTAGCAGCTCAGCTTCAGTGCAGCCAATGTCTGACATCTTCACATAGTACGCAGTTGATTCTCTGGGCGAGCAGTGTCGTCTGGCCAAGTTTCTGCGCCGCTGCTGTAGCTGCGACCAATCGCATAATGCCAGCGAGTTCTTGCGATCTCCACCGAACAGTCGATCATAGCGCACAAAGTTGGGTCGTCCGCCAAAGTATTTGCCATTCTTGTTCAGCACTTCTCGTATTAGCTCCAGATTGTTGACCACAAGGCAACGCGTATGGCCAAAACTTAGTGCATAAATATCTCCATACTGCGCTGTTAGTTCCGTAAAAGCTGCAAACGGATGCGCATAGCGTCCCACGATGTGCAGATTGCCAATAATGGGCCACGGCTTTGGACCAGCTGCTTGCTTGAATTTCTGTATAGTTTCTCCCACTTTAACATTTGCTTTTTGTTTGCACTTGATAACTATCAGCACATATGAAAAGCATATTAATGCTGCTATAATGCCACTTATTAAACCAAGTATAAGCAGTAACATTTTTCAAGACTGAACACAATTCTGATTTCACTCAAAGACCGCTTACGTTCATAACTTTTGTTTAACTAAACGCTGCTGTTACTCGCTTGCCTTTATATGCAAAAATGTTACGTGCCTTAGTCCGCATACGTCAAAGGACTGTTTTCCCAGAATTAGCACTACAGGTACTCAAATAAAAACAGTAGGTAACAAATTATCATTAGGTCAAGCAGATTAGGCCACATTAGATAAGGGCAAGCTACCTAAACATATTTTATGATTTTTGTTTTGTTGTTTACAAATAATAATGTATTTTTAAGTTGTATTATTACAATTAATTTATTATTAGTTTAATTTGTATGCTAATATACATAATATTCATTCATAGTCCCGATATTTTTTGCTTTGAGTTTTGTTCAACAAGTAAATATTATATTGTTATTATAAAATCCTGGTATATATAAAAAAGTTATCAATATCTTTAAATTTAAGAAATTCTTTTTAATACTTAGCTATTCTTATCTTTTTTATTATTAAAAGGATTTTAAAGTTATCCGAGCCGTGCTGGCGCCATCTAAGGTCTAAGAAACGGAAGCAGTGCTCTGCTGGTTCTGGTTGTGCACATTAGATGTCGCTAACAAAATGTTAACTGACGCCATCTACTTTGATATCTTTTTTATGTTTACAAGGACTTTAAAGTTATCCGTTGCATGCTGGCGCCATCCTAGCTCTCAGAATCGGAAACAGTGCTCTGCTGGTTCTGGTCGTGCACGCCAACAAAAGTTATCCAATGTTAAGTGGCGCCATCTACGCTCAATTTTGCATGTTAACAGCTCAAAATTTATGGCATCCTTTTTAGCAAAGTTACATGCAAACTCTACAAGGCCAAAGTTATCGGTTTTGTATATCAAAATTCAAACTAATTCAAAATAAAACCGCTGAAAGAAAATCAATGCAGAAAGGTTTGTTGTTAATTTAATTTCGTACTTTGAGAAGCTATAGCTCAGCCAAAAAAATACGATTCAGATGCTTTAAACCACTTTATGTTAGCGTGGCAAACACAACTCAAATGATTATAAAAATTTACGATTTAATAATTTATTGGCGAAGTAATGAACAAGTTAGTTCATAATATCTTAGCGAAATTGCTTCCGTTTGCAGAGTTTCATGCCTTGTCAGACTCGTGAGATGCATTTAAGAAAAACTGCATTCAAAATTTGAAGTTTAGCAAGCAATTTTAGCAAAAAACGTGATGTAACGGATTGTTGTCTCATTTTTTAATACACTTTTAAAACTGTTGAAAGCATCTCAGCCAAAAATCATCGCCACAAAGAGTTTTTGAGCTTAGGTCATCATGATTTCTAAATAAAATATGCTGCTGTGTCTTTCAATAAAAAAAAGGCTTTTTTGAAAAGTATAGGAAAAAATACCAATTGCTAAAGAGTTATCGGTTGCTTAATTTCAGCTTTGAATAGCTATAGTCACCTAAAACACATGCGATTGGGATGTTCTATACCATTTTATGTTGGCATTAACAATTGAAATGAGTATAAAAATGTTTACGTAACACATTTTTTTGCAAAGTTTCAGCGAAATTCAGCGAAATGGCGTCCGATTGCAGAGTTTCGTGCCTTGTTAGACTCGTTAGTGGCATCTGAACTAAATTGCATTAAAATTTGAAAGTTTTAAAAATTTTGAGTTTGCTTCAATTTCAAAATCACGACAAATTTTCAAACTTGTAATATTCTAAATGTAAAGATGCAACTTTGTTTTAAGTATCAATACGAACACAGTAAAAGTTTTAAGAATCGAATGAGTTTTGAGCAATTTATGACAAAAAAAAAAACCAAAGCTTCCAAAACAAAAAACAGATTTGTTTAAATTAAAGCTATAGGAAACTGTACCTCTTGCTCTTCACATTTGTTTGCCGCTTATATAACCTAATATAATATAATAAAAGATTAAACTAATTTTTTATTTAAGCTGTAAACAATTTACTGAACCTATTACTTAGGCTGTTAGATCAAAGTCTTGAAATATATCCAAAATCAAACCAAGCCTAATATTGTTTAATATACTTAAGAATTTTACCACACGCCGCCTGAAAGAATAAAAAAAAAACATTTGCTTGGGCCAGACAAAGTTGCTGCGAATGTTTATTTACACAATTTGCATTTTATCAAGGCATTCTACTTGGTCGCTGTCCGTTTTTATCTTCGTCAATTTTATGGGTTAAGAACAAAGATTTTGCGCTTAGCAAAGTGAATAGGCCACAAACGTGGCACATATCCTTTTGCTGATTTCATCAGTGGAACGCAGCTGTTGTTACCTGTGAGTTAAGGCCAAGGTTGTTGCTTTGGTTATGCCTTTGCCTTATCAGCAGAGAATGCCAAGAAGTATGTGTTGACCATTTGCTGAAAACGCAAACGACATTCGTTTTATTTTATCGGTGAGGCTAAGGGCTGTGCTTCTTATCCAGCCAATAATAATTTCCAATGGCATTTTATTGCTAAGGGTAAAGCTTTTATGGTTTGAGATTGAGCTGAGTTTTATTGTTTTGAATGCGATAAAATTTGAAATTCTTATGAGATAATTGAAACTGCAGTTAAGCATTTCTTACTTGAATTATTTGCGCTTAAGATGAGTTAGAGTAGACGTCAAGGACTCAATTTGTTCGAGAGCTGAGTTTTTACTACTTGATGCATAATAAATACGTATTAAATTTAAACTGTTAGCATTGCAATACAGCAGTTAGCCACTTCACTCAGCCTGCAGCGTTTTGAATGCAAATACATTTGACTTTTGCTTTTGCTTTGTTTTATTTATTTGATGTATCATTTGCTGCTGCTGCCTGCCTGTTGCCTTTAATTAAATTTGATTGCTCTATGCTCTGGGGCCCGCAGGCGGGGGTGCGTTTCACTTTGATACGCCGGACTTGGCCTAGACCAAGGCAAACGCCAACGGTAGCGGAAATGGCCTCATCGCTCTCATTGCTGGCAGCTAAACGAAACGGAAATGCATTGAGAGATTTGAATTGCTTCTTTTGCTTTTTATTCGTTTTTATCACTTAACAAACTAATTTGAAACATGTTACAAAAACTTAACCAAACAGAGAATTAAATGCAAAATGCTTTACTCAAAAGTATTAACAAAGGCTCATACACATACAGTTATGTATTGTTTATTCGTATAGACAAAGTGAATGCAATTTTTTCGTTTAATTTATTACAACACGCACAAGTTTCGCTTAGAACTAATGGAGAATATGTTTTGCTTGAAGTTGCTTACAGTCTAGTCATTGACTTATTTATTTTTAGCATATTTACAAGAAGTTTGTAATGTTTGCTCTTTTTTTTGTTATTTTTTTGGCTTAGTTTTAGTTACGAGTTGCTTTGCCCAAAACGCAAAAAAAGAAAGCAGGCCAGGCTAAGATTGCGTGCGGCACAATCGAACGCCTTTGTATGCAAATGAGGCTCGGCTGGCTGCATTGCATTTCTCACGTCTGAATGCCTGTGGCATGCAAAGCCTTATATGAGTCATGTGAGCCCTTGCCTCAGGCCACAGTTCGCAGTCCGCAGTTGGCAGTTGGCAGTTGCATTCGTGTTTGTCAATTTCCATATTTGGTGCCGCTTGCGCTACAAATTGCTCAGTGGGTGTGATATGTTGCTGGCTTTTGTCGGACTCTTGTGACTGCAATGCTTACTAAATTAGCATAAACAAACGATTCTTATCTTGCCGCCGCCATATGTGTGTGTGTGTGTGGTGGGTGTGTGGGGATAAAGCTGCGGATCAAAGCTGATGATTTTCATGGTCAGTCGAACACCGCCTGAGTCATTACTTGGCACACCCCCCACCCAACCCGTTGCTTGCCTGACCTTGCAATTTATTTCCCAATAGACTGACATTTTTGTTTGCCTGCAATGATTTTTCATTTCGAGCTGTTTGCACCTTATAATGAAGCGTTAACGTTTCTGTAGAGACAAACATACAAACATATGTAAGTATGTATTTATTTACATACGGGCATTTGTTGAAATAACTAAAAATATTTACCAACGCACACACACAGCTTAAAGTGTGTGTGTGTGTGTGTGAATTCGACTTAAGTGAAAAGAGAGCCTTAGATTTTCTTTTTTTGGTTTTATCAAGCTTAAATGCTAAAATTTGACTAATTTGAAAATTATATTTTCATTTCATAGTTGCGGCAAACTTACATTTAACACTTAATATTTACAAATTACTTAGCTTACGTCTCGTTATTGAGTAGTTTATTTAATTTAAATTTAGCTGCTGCCACTTTAAGAGTTCATATCGAAAGTTTTTGTATTTTACTGCGACATCAATTGAAATTTGTTTTTTGAATGAAACTAGTTAAGTTTGCAGCTTGTGTCTGTTTTCTATGAAATTTGGCATAGGATATGTGTGCTTGCCCCAAAAACTGTTGCATGCAACGAGTCGAAAACACATGCGTCTCGTCTAACTCACAGCGCCGTCCGCGCCCAAGCCGGCAAAGCCAAAGAGCAGCAGCAGCGCTGGCAGCAGCGAAATCAAATACGAAGGATGCCTGGAGGCAGCTGCAGCTATATAAAAAAAGAAACAGTTATTAATTATAATCGCTCGTACTAGCGCATTGCTTACCAATTGTGCTGGACTTGGCGGCGACTGTTTCACGAGATTCCAAGGCCGGCGCTCGCTGCTGTCGATCGCTCTCCACGCTCTCCTCATTGCTCTGCCAGTAGAGCGAGCTGATCTTGGCTACACACTGCAGAGCAAAGTTTAGCGTTAGGCCACATTAATCGATATATAACTTACACTTACTTTGAGCTTCATATCGCCATGCTTGAAGTGATAGCCACGCACACGAAACTCCAGGCCCAGTCGCGCCATCTCCAGCCCATCGCGGTTGACCACAATTTTGTCGTACTGCTTCAAGTGTTGCTTCTGTGCGGGCTCGCCGTTGATTAGCCAGCTGAGGTGGCAGGCGGGCTTGGACGGCGAGGAGGTGCAATTGACGCGCACAGTGTCTCCAATCTGATAGCGCGGCTGTCCGCCGGTTATTTTCGGGCCATGATTTGGTGTCACTGTAATTAGCAGAGAACCAGAAAACAGAAATAATTACTTTGCGTTCAAGTTTTGTTCTGGTCAGCGGGTCAGTCTAATGTTTATGAGTAGCGAGCAACACTTTTGCATAATTTACTCATGTCAGAGCGTCCTTACTCCACACAAAAAACGATCACCGAGAAGGACATCAAAATGCCTTTAACGGTAATTACATACATTTGTAAGTCCATTGTTCACGTTTCATTCTCGGTACTATGGAGCGCAGGCGCAAAATTGCAAGCACAATTAAATTGCTTGCAAAAAACTATAGAAATTGTTTGGTGACTTTACTATACGATTAGTCATAAAACAAAAATAATATATTAACTTAAAGAATGGATCGCTAGCAACTAATGCCATAGACTTAGCAATAATCTAAGAAAAAAACTTTATATTTATTAATGTAAATTGCTTGCAGAAAATTATAGAAATTATTTTCTTTTTTAAAAAAGGAATAATTTAAATAGTCTTATATATAAAATAAATATTTTTATAAAAGTAGTAGTAGTAGTATTTTATATAGTAGGCTAAAGGCAAATTTTGTAATCTTTTTAATTTGTTATTTATTATTAGATTCTTTATTTTAGACTTGTCGACCAAATGGATTTTGCAAAATCTTAAGAGTAATTTCAAGATAGAGATAACCATTTTCAACTTAGAGCTGTCAGCTAAAGTAGTTCATAACAATTAATTAATATTAAATTACAAAATATGCTGCTCGAACAAATAAAATGAGCAGCAAATGCAAAAAGAAAGTTTACACTAATTAAACTAAAATATGTAAACTCAATGCTAACTAATACTGATAAACAAACTCTTGTGTATTTTTTGACTACAAAAAATAGAAATTAATGCCATAGTTGTTGGTCAACAGCAGCGCCAGCACGCACGAGCATTGTATAACTTCATTTGCCAGCTTTTCTATAAAGCTTTGTGTTTTTCTCTCTCTCTCTCTACATATGTATGCGTGTGCGTGTGTGTGTTATTTAATTTTAATGAGCCAAGGAAATTGAATATTTTGCTGCTCTAGCACTAGTCGCAGCACACGCTGTGTCCATTTTTATGTTGGCTCCCATTGGTGTCAAGTCGCAGTCAAAGTTGGCGTTGGAGTTTGGAGCTGTAGCTGGAGCGGGAGCTGTAGCTGGAGCCGCTTGCCAGATGGCAGTTGCTTTTGTTGCTTTATTGTTATACGTATGCAGTCGTTGCTTACTTTCGGGCCTTTGCTGCTTCGGCCGAGCATAATGAAAGAGATTGGGGGGGCTGCTGTAGGCGTACTTAAGATTTATGTTGAGATTTGTGCCAGTAAAATACAAGAACACAGCGCGGCACAGTGAGGCAACAGTGAGCGCACATTTTATACGCATACGAAATGCTTATTCAAAGTTTATTTTAGCGTATGAGAGAGCGGGAGAGTGCGGTGGGGTGGGCTGGGCGTGTTTGTTGTTCTTAAGGCATCTGGCAATGGCTAGGACTAACGCCTACGACCAACAGCACTTGGCTAAGCAGACACACACACACACAGAGACATAAACAAGGCGCGCTCATTGCTTAGCGCTTATGGGCATATATGAGAGAGCGAAGAGAGTGAGCGAAAAAAAATGTATATAAAGAAAAAGGAATCAAGTCAAGTGTGGCGCCCCCTGGCGTCCAGTTAACGCCCACTCTAAGGGCAAGCAATGCTGTCGAGTGTTTGTATGCATTATAAATATTCCATGCCAAAACCAAAAATACACACACACACACGATACATGTTGCAATAAACCCAGCAATATAATTTCTTGTTTCACATTTTCATAACATTGAGCAGCTGCTTCCAAGCCCAGCCCAGCCCACTCTCTGTCTCTCTCTCACTCTTCGCTGCTCTGTGTCTACTGCTGGGCTGCTAATGGCATCACAATGCTGCTAAAAAATTAATTTTCTTTAGAACTTGTCTGTGTGCTTCTGTTGTTGTGGCCTCCACTCCGACTCGAGTCCAGCTTGTGCCTAAATCCACGTGTGTTGGATTCCATTCCTCAAATGGCCCTGTATACGTTGCTTATTTGTAATTTATAAAGTGTAGCTTAGTTTGCTTTGCCTCTCCGCACTCTGTATTTCTTTTTTGTTAAAATTTCAATTTACTGCAGCTGGCTCGAGAGCAAGAGCAAGAGCAAGAGCGAGCGCCTTGTTATATATGGGATAATAGTTAGTTTTTGTAAAATATGAGTATGAGCTGCGGGCAGCATACACTTGGCTTGTAAATTACATTTTTGTTTGCCTAAAGTTAAACAAAAGTTGCAAGAGCAATGCTTGAGATTAAATGCATGAGAATTGTATTGCAAATAGCGCAGGCAGCAAATTAAATCTTATATGCATTTGCATTTGCTTTTTGCAAATATTTATGTATTTTACATTTTCCGAAAGCTTTGCTTAAAAAGTATTGCACTGCTTGCTTGTGAAATTATTAGATTCATATACAATTGGGTCAGTCGACTTATTAACAAACAATTAAATATGAAGTAATATTATTTGGTAAGCTGTAACTCATACGGCAACAGGTTGAATTTCTCCGTGGGTGTGAGTTATAAATTACAGATAATATATACACAGACGTATAAATGTTTTTCGCTCAGCTACAAAAAATTTAACTTCAGGCTGTTATAGCTTTATAAACTCATACGATTCTAAATAAACATTTGCTTTTATGTTTGAATAATTAAAAAAATAGTTTAATTATGACAACAAACACAATGCGATAAATTTGCTTATTATTTAATTCAACTTTAAAATGCTGCAACTTAGTTAAAAAAAATTCCAGTTAACTGCTTTATGCCATTTTAAGTTGGTATTGAAAACACAATTCAAATAAGTATACAAGTGTAAGCTTTAAAAAAATATTTGATAAAGTTATAAACAAACAAGTGAACAAAGAAGAAAAGCTAAAATTTAAAGTTAAAATTTAAAAAATGTCCAAGTTATAAGATTGCAAATGTAATGATGCAACTTTATTTTTAGCATCAACATGAATAAAAAACATTTAAGAATCGGCTGACTTTTGACAAAATTATGCTATAAAAACATATGGGGTAGACCCTTTTTGTTTTGAATTGCAGCTTAGATTAGTTTATAATTTATTTTATTCAGCTAATGTGCAAACTATAAATTTGCATTAATAAACAATTTACGCTGCCTTGCACACACTAAAGCGACACATTTATATTTCTGGCAACACCTTTTGGTGGGGGGCGCTGAATTCGCAGACTGATAATTGTTTTCATATTACGTATACGAACTGTGTGTGTGTTTTTTTTGAAACCAACGCCAGATTGTCGCACTTTAATTTTATTTGTCGCATAAATCTCGAGGCAACCCGCTGCCCACACGCACACACACTCACACACACACACCCACGTGTGTATGTTGGCAATTTATTCTGGCGGAAAAAGAAACTTTGCACGCAACGTCTACGAGCAAAATATTCGGACCTGCGGCAGCAGCAGCAGCAGCAGCAGCCAACGCCAGCAACCAATAGCAATAAAGCGGCAGCAGGCATTGTGACCAGGCTGCAATAAGTTGAGCGACAAAGCGAAAAAAAAAATATGTAACATGGGCTTAAGTTTATATCGAGCATTTTGCTATGACTAAGCAGTTTGGTTTTGCAGCTCGTTTAGCTTACCTTTTGTGCAGGTCAAAGGCGACGAAAATGTGAAAACGAGCGAGAGAGAAGAATGAAAATATCATCAAAATCATGCCGAAAAGGTAAAAGAAAAAAAAGCGTCTAAGACAGCAGCGCTGAGAGCTGCAGGCGGCCAATGCCAGCGACAACTACTGCCAAGCAGTTAAGTGCTGGGTGGGGTGGGGTGGTTGGCATTTCATGCTGCGCCTCTAGTCAACACAGCTGGGGGTGCCTTTTAATATGCTACGCTATGTCGTATATATATATTTTTTTTTTGGCTATACTTTTGGCAGGTAAGCGCACTTTGCAGACGATAAGCTGGGTCAGGTGGCTGGGGGGGAGCCTGAGCCCAGCAGCAGCCACTTGATCTATATGCAAAGCCTGTAGCTCTCTCCCTCTATCTCTCTCTCTCTCTCTCCCTTTCGAGTGTATGGATTATGCACATGTTGAGTCTTAGTTCAAAAATACAAGTCTTGCTGTTAAGTGTTGCTCAAATTTTAATAAACATTTGCAGTCATGAATTATGAGCTGCAAATAAATAATAACACACACCACATGCACACATACATGCACATGTAAGTAGCTTTTAAGTGCATTGCAATTGAAAGCAAAAATGTTATTTTGAATGCAGCAATAAATTTTAAGCTGCAGCTTGGCCATTTATCATTCGCTTTGCTTGTTTGACAATTTAGAATTGTGTCTTGACCTTAAGGCTGCCACATTTTTAAATTTACAGGCTCATTAGCGTGCCACTATAAATATCAGAGCTGTAAGTGGCCCACACTCGCCCCCACTCCATAGCTCATAAAAATCACATTTAAGTTGCTTTTATTCTGCCAATGAGCAGCAGGCGGGCGGCCCCAAGTGGGCCTCGCCTTGCAATTGCCTTTTTATATTGTAAAATCGATAAGCGATCACATTATGTGCATGAGCGAGAGCGGCAGAGCGACTCAGCAAAGTGAGTTATATGTATGTTTGTCCTTTAAAGTGCACTTAACCATAAATTCGCACACACACACACAGACACATGTGTGTGTGTGTATCTCTTTACAGGCTCAGGGACATGGAGTGCGAAATGCCAGGACATATGCAGCGCTGAGCTGAACTCGAAGCAGAGCGTCGAGGCGCCTTGCGTGCTCATTAATTATAAAACAACGCGCGTTACTTTTATTTCTGGCACCCCGCCGCACACACACACACACAGACTATGTGTGTGTAACTGTAGCTGCGTGCAGTAATGTTTTTCTTAACTCAAACATGCCCTCAACGCCGACAATGCGACGCATATCGTGCATTAAAAATCGTAGCCCATATGTAAAAGCAAAGATAACAAACGGGTCAAGTGGTAAGCGCGGGGGAGGAAGAGGGGGATGCTGGATGTGGCAACTGTTGCGATTTTCCGTTTGCGCAACGCTTTAAGTTTGTTGCCGAAGCGTGGCCATAAAACAACATGAAACAGCGCGTTTCAGCCGGCCAATGCGGCGTATGAGTAATGGCAGCCACACACAAGTAAAACAGAAGCTGTAACAACGTCCCAGATCCCGCTCTCCTCTCTCTCAAGCGCGACACATTTTGACCGCAGCCAGCAACCAGCATAATGTAAATTTTCAATTCGAGCTGAAGCAAAAAGGGGGAGTCAACTCTTTCGGGAGTTGCCAGCGCAGCTGCACCATGGGGAATTAAATGTCAAAGTGCTGTGCCAAAGCAGAAAAAAAGAAGAAGAAGAAGAAGCAGCAGCAAAGAAAACTCCATTTATGTACATACCATATAAGAAAATTGCAATTACAGCTGCTGAATTTAGTATATTTGCACTTTATGCGCATAAATACGAAAAATATCTGTGGCTGGCCAGCAAACTAAGCAAGCGAACTCATAAATTCAACTTGAAGATATTACAAATGCTAGTAAAGCCGCTGGAGAGTTAGGCGAACGCTTAGAAAATAGATAAGCGATAAAGCAAACAATTGCAGTTGCTTAACGATTAGAATAAAAAGTGAAGTATTAAAATAATAATTCAATTCAGATAGCAAAACATTCTATTTGCTGTGTCTTTTATTTTAGACACAGCAACTAAGTTGCGAAATTATTTGAAGAGATAAACAAATAGGAATAGGAATTGAATAGAAAATCAGCAGGAAATAAAAATCAAAAATGCAACTTATTTGAATTTAAACAAAAAAATTAATAAGCAATTATTGTAGACAATGAATTTAATATTTAAAATTCTTTGAAGAGATAAATAAATAGAAATAGGAATAGAATAGTAAATCACAGCTTATTTAAATTTAAAAATAAATTTCCTAAGCATTTCATTTTAGACTTAGACTTTGCGTTAAATTTATTTATATTTATTTATGCATTGCC